>NC_084758.1:34169148-34256648 GCF_033978785.1 Entelurus aequoreus | reverse complement strand
CAGGGGGAGCTCCACAAACCACGTTAACCCCAGATTCCGAACTAACAAAGGTCTTAACTCATTCTCCTTCTATGCCACATCAATGTGGAATGCACTCCCAACAGGTGTAAAAGAAAGTGCATCTCTATCCTCCTTCAAACCCGCAATAAAAGTACACCTCCAGGCAACTTCAACCCTAAACTAACACCCTCCCCAAATTGTTAATAATCAAATGTAGATACTTTTTCTTATGCCTTCTGATCTATCTCTCTCTATGTCCACTACTTGCTGTACATATCCTACCAAGTCAGTCCTACACGGTTTCAAAATCCATTTCTCTGTTCTCAATTGTTGATGACTGATGATAACAACCAAACCTAACCCCACCCCGGATTGTAAATAATTTAATGTATATACTCTGATGATTATCTTGTGTGATGACTGTATTATGATGATAGTATATATCTGTATCATGAATCAATTTAAGTGGACCCCGACTTAAACAAGTTGAAAAACTTATTCGGGTGTTACCATTTAGTGGTCAATTGTACGGAATATGTACTTCACTGTGCAATCTACTAATAAAAGTCTCAATCAATCAATCAATCAATGTCCAAACTATTCCATATTCCTCCATGTCCGATTGTCCAAACTATGTCCATATTCCTCCATGTCCTATTGTTCAAACTATGTCCAAATTCCTCCATGTCCTATTGTCCAAACTATGTCCATGTTCCTCCATGTCCTATTGTCCAAACTATGTCCATATTCTCCATGTCCTATTGTCCAAACTATGTCCATGTTCCTCCATGTCCTATTGTCCAAACTATGTCCATATTCTCCATGTCCTATTGTCCAAACTATGTCCATGTTCCTCCATGTCCTATTGTCCAAACTATGTCCATATTCCTCCATGTCCTATTGTCCAAACTATGTCCATATTCTCCATGTCCTATTGTCCAAACTATGTCCATGTTCCTCCATGTCCTATTGTCCAAACTATGTCCATATTCCTCCATGTCCTATTGTCCAAACTATGTCCATATTCCTCCATGTCCTATTGTCCAAACTATGTCCAAGTTCCTCCATGTCCTATTGTCCAAACTACGTCCATATTCCTCCATGTCCTGTTGTTCAAACTATGTCCATATTTATCCATGTCTTGTTGTCCAAACTATGTCCATATTCCTCCATGTCTTGTATCACAAACTATGTCCATATTCCTCCATGTCTTGTAGCACAAACTATGTCCATATTCTCCATGTCTTGTATCACAAACTATGTCCATATTCTCCATGTCTTGTATCACAAACTATGTCCATATTCTCCATGTCTTGTATCACAAACTATGTCCATATTTATCCATGTCTTGTATCACAAACTATGTCCATATTCTCCATGTCTTGTAGCACAAACTATGTCCATATTCTCCATGTCTTGTAGCACAAACTATGTCCATATTTATCCATGTCTTGTATCACAAACTATGTCCATATTCTCCATGTCTTGTATCACAAACTATGTCCATATTTATCCATGTCTTGTATCACAAACTATGTCCATATTCCCCATGTCTTGTAGCACAAACTATGTCCATTTTCCTCCATGTCTTGTAGCACAAACTATGTCCATATTCTCCATGTCTTGTATCACAAACTATGTCCATATTCTCCATGTCTTGTATCACAAACTATGTCCATATTCTCCATGTCTTGTATCACAAACTATGTCCATATTTATCCATGTCTTGTATCACAAACTATGTCCATATTCTCCATGTCTTGTAGCACAAACTATGTCCATATTCCTCCATGTCTTGTAGCACAAACTATGTCCATATTCCTCCATGTCTTGTATCACAAACTATGTCCATATTCTCCATGTCTTGTAGCACAAACTATGTCCATATTTATCCATGTCTTGTATCACAAACTATGTCCATATTCTCCATGTCTTGTAGCACAAACTATGTCCATTTTCCTCCATGTCTTGTAGCACAAACTATGTCCATATTCCTCCATGGCCGCTGACTTGACTGCTTGTGTCCCGCAGGTTGCACCCTCAGAGCGGACAAACGGGAGTACAAAGTTGACGTGGACGAGGACGAGACGGAGCAGCAGCTGTCTCTTAAAGCAGTAAGGCGGCTATTTAAAGGCCTAATGTCTTCAGGGGAAGTGCTAAGTGAAGACAAACGTAGCGTGACCCCTGTCTTAAATAAAAGTCAGCTAACGATGGAGCTAATGAGAGTTGCTCTATTCTGCATATAAAACGCTCTAAAAACATCCAAGGTTTTATATACACACGTTTAGTAAATATATGCAATGTACTCAAATTCATAATAACATGTATTATTTACCTATTTTGATCATTTTTAGCAAACGGGGCATATTAATTTCACAGACGCATCACAGCTTTTACTTTCCCCTTCAAAAAGACTACTAATCACGGCAGACTTGATGAGAGACAACAAAGACTACTTTGGTTTAAATGAAGATCCTGAATATAATTAGGATGATCTACACGTTTTAGAAGCTGTGTTCTAAAAGATGCAGCTTTAGTGAAACACTAAGCATCATGTAGCAGTATTGCTAAGTGCTAAACAAGATATACAAACATAACTGGGATTAAGACTGACGGATTGTTTATATCTTCTGCTTTACATCAATTCACATCGTCCTCACAAAGGGTTAAACAAACAAAACAAATGTCTTTCTCGCCATCTCCGGGTGTAAGTTGGATGTCCAAGTTGACCAACTTGTGGGTTTACGGCCACAACTTTCTACTATCCAGGTGAGAGGCATGGTTTATAATCCAGAATTAACTTTCACCAACTCAGAGGCGATGCAGCAGCTCAATATGTCAATATAGCAGCATAAGCTAGTTAGCTCTCTGTGACCACGGCGCCGCTAAAAGTAGTTCCTCTGAGTTAGCGCTTATAATAACAATATCGCTAATACTTGGTTAATACACTACTAATCAAGGCAGACTTGACGATAGTCAACAAACATAATAAAACAACCACTTACTGTACAATATCTGCTCGCACTGGGATGTTTATATCTTCCCGTTTACATGAACGATTCATCATTACCCTCGCAAAGGGTTTTTAAAAAAAAGGTGTCGCAAATTAGCGTATTTCGGATGTTTTTGGATGTTCTTGGCTTTGTGGGCACAATAGAGAGACGTTCCACTGACTCCATACATTTTTGCTGAGGTTTATTTACGAGTAAGTGCATAAAAAAAAAGAATAAACATGTGTTCTTGTCTTACATAAGGATTGTAAATAATTGGCAACATTCCAAAAAAGTGCAGTTGCCCTTTAAGACAGCCATGACCTGCAAATATATTAGTAGCATGGCAGAAGTTTGTGGTAGATAAAGGCTGGGTTCTTGTAGGCGTGCTTGGGAGCCGAGGCCGAGGACAAGTTCCACATGGTGGAAGTGGAGGCCCTGACTTATGACGGAAAGACCACCAAAGTGCCGCTGGTTGTGCTGAAGCCATCCGTCCTTCCCTCTGTGAGTGAACAAGCAATGAAGTCACACTTGAAGTGGTCTGAAGAAAATATCATCCGTCTCTCATGTCCCCCAGATGACTTTAGGTGGCTTTGAGATCACGCCGCCAGTCACCTTACGTCTCCTGTCAGGGTCAGGACCGGTGCACATCAGCGGGCAACATTTTGTCAGTGAGTATTGACGACCACAGCTGAGAGTACTTCACCTTAAGGCTGAAAACTGCATCGCTATTATAAATGAAATGAAATAAAATACAAATCAAATGAGGACAAAATCATACTACCTACCTGCTGTGTGTACACTTAAACTAAGACCTTTTGGTATGGTGAACCTGCAAATTAAAAAAAAAAAAAATGTGATTGAAAAAAAAATATATATGTATATATATATATACACACATATTATATATATACACACATATTATATATATATATATATATATATATATATATATATATATATATATATATATATATATATATATATATACACACACATACATATATATGTGTATATACATATATATACATATATATGTGTATATACATATATATGTATATATACATATATATGTGTATATACATATATACACTACCGTTCAAAAGTTTGGGGTCACATGTAAATGTCCTTATTTTTGAAGGAAAAGCACTGTACTTTTCAATGAAGATAACTTTAAACTAGTCTTAACTTGAAAGAAATACACTCTATACATTGCTAATGTGGTAAATGACTATTCTAGCTGCAAATGTCTGCTTTTTGGTGCAATATCTACATAGGTGTGTAGAGGCCCATTTCCAGCAACTATCACTCCAGTGTTCTAATGGTACAATGTGTTTGCTCATTGGCTCAGAAGGCTAATTGATGATTAGAAAACCCTTGTGCAATCATGTTCACACATCTGAAAACACTTTAGCTCGTTACAGAAGCTACAAAACTGACCTTCTTTTGAGCAGATTGAGTTTCTGGAGCATCACATTTGTGGGGTCAATTAAACGCTCAAAATGGCCAGCAAAAGAGAACTTTCATCTGAAACTCGACAGTCTATTCTTGTTCTTAGAAATGAAGGCTATTCCACTAAATTGTTTGGGTGACCCCAAACTTTTGAACGGTAGTGTATATATACATATATATGTGTATATACATATATATGTATATATATACACACATACATATATACATACACACACATATATACATACATATACAGTGGGGCAAAAAAGTATTTAGTCAGCCACCCATTGACAATCAATGGGTGGCTGACTAAATACTTTTTTGCCCCACTGTATATATACACACATTTATATATAATAATACCTGGGATTTATATAGTGCTTTTCTAAGTACCCAAAGTCGCTTTACATGTTAAAAACCCATCATTCATTTACATCTGGTGGTGGTAAGCTACTTTCGTAGCCACAGCTGCCCTGGGGTAGACTGACGGATATATATATATATATATATATATATATATATATATATATATATATATATATATATATATATATATATATATATATATATATATATATATATATATATAAATGTGTGTATGTACAGTATATGTATAAGTATGTATATATACACACATATATATGTATGCATATATGTATGCATATATATATATATATATATATATATATATATATATATATATATATATATATATATATATATATACATATATATATATATATACATATGCATATACATATACGTATATATATAAAAAAATTTATTTAATATATATACATATATATATATACATACATATCTATATACACATATATATATACACACACATTAATATATACATACGTGTATATATATATGCATACGTATATATATATACACACATTAATATATACATACGTATACATATACTGTATGTATGTATATATACACATATACATACAGTATATATACATACATATGTACGTATATATATATACACACATACGTATACATACACATATATATATATATATACACACACACACACATATATACACATACATACATACATATATACATATATGTATATATATACATACATACATATATATATATATATATACACACATATGTGTATATATATATATATATATAAATAGTATATATATACACAAATATATATATACACACACATATTTATATATACAGTATATATACACACACATATATATATATATATATATATATATATATATGTATACACACCAGGGCTGCAACAACTAATCGATTAAATCGATTAAAATCTATTATAAAAATAGTTGGCGATTAATTTAGTCATCAATTAGTTGGATCTATGCTATGCGCATGCACAGAGGCATTTTTAATTTTTGTATTTTTTTTTTATAAACCTTTATTTATAAACTGCAACATGTACAAACAGCTGAGAAACAATATTCAAAATAATTATGGTGCCAGTATGCTGTTTTTTTTTCTCAATAAAATACTGGAAAGGATAGAAATGTAGTTTGTCTCTTTTATCCGATTATTAATCAAAGTAATAATCGACAGATTAATCTATCAAATTGTTAGTTGCAGCCCTAATATACACATATGTGTGTGTATATATATATATATATATATATATGATTTGATATATTTTTATTTCAAATATGCATAAAAACAAGAGCAAGCCTGATCCAATACAGTGCTATAGCCTTAACAGCCATTATAACAAAATGAAAACAATGGAGAATAAAAAACGAAAACAAATGAGCATTGGACTTTCTTTTTTTTTTTTTTACATATTTAAAAAGGAGTGAGAAGTTTACACTTATTTAATCCCACCCCTTTTCTTTAAATCATAAATTACTCTGAGCTAGAACTACCTGTTCACTCTATGTACAAACTTAATGAACTTGTATATACATAAATATATACATACATATGCACACTACGCACATACATAGCCACACCATTACCACTAGTGATGATGGAAATGGTATGATGCCACCGCAGCAGCAGCACTGCCTCAATGGGCAGCCCCACACTCTTGTGTAACACAAACACGCCAATATCAAAGCCCTTCTTCATCTCTGTACCTCTGGAATACCATGTACCTATACTTCTTTTGAAACTGCTTTATGTTTGGACATTGCTTTAACTCCACATTCAAACCATTCCATAGTTTCACTCCACAAATTGAAATACAAAAACTTTTAATGGTCGTTCTATAATTAAGCATTTTGAAATTTAAATTCCCCCTTAAATTATAACCCCCCTCTCTTGTGCTGAACAATTTTGGAATGCTTCCTGGGAGTTTATTTATTTTGGCTTCATACATTATTTGTGCAGTTTGATACAAAATAATACCATTCAATTTCAATATTTTTGACTGTAAGAATAGTGAATGAGTATGGTCCAGATATCCAACCTTGTTGATGATGCGTACAGCTCTTTTCTGAAGTATACTTATTATTAATGAGCTTTTATAATCATTCCCCCAGACTTCCACACAGTAGGTTAAGTATGGTAAGACTAATGAACAGTAGAGAATGTGGAGTGATTTGTGATCCAGAACCTGCTTTGCTTTATTTATTACTGAGATGCTTCTTGACAGCTTAGTTTGTACATGTTTTATATGTCATTTCCAGTTCATTTGATAGTCAATTGTAAGGAATTTTATTTCAATATCCACCCCATCTATTTGTATCTGCACCCTTGTTTCATGTGTCCTCTTTCCAAACAGCATTAACTTAGTCTTAGTCAGGTTTAATGACTATTTATTATAGTCAAACCAAGTTTTTACTTTACTCATTTCTTCCATAATGACTTCCTGCAATTGATTTAAGTCATCCCCTGAACAAAAAATATCAGTGTCATCAGCATATAACACTAATTTCAATAATGTAGACCAGGGGTGGGCAATTAATTTTTACCGGGGGCCGCATGAGCAACCCGAGCACTGCTGGAGGGCCACATCGACAATATTTCAATTAAATTTTGCTCAATATTATTTTTGATATATACCGTAAGATAAATAATAATAATACTAATTAATAATAATAGTAATACTTCAACATAGTGTGTGTAACAGCATTCCATGACTAATATAAATAAATTAACATTAATAATAAATGACAGTAAAATAAGCACACGTATGACTGAGGAGTCATAGTGTAACTTTGTGTGGTGTTTGAGTTGTCCGACTTTTTGTGTGGCCATAAACGCACCAGTGGTTTAGTGCTATGCGTGTTGGTGACAGATGACAAGTTGCTTTTGGCCTGGTTTGTACGGCAGAAAATGACTAGTTTTTCCAGATAGAATTGTTTTACTCATGTTTTTGGTGTGGTTATGTCCGAATATAAACAGTTTTGCTCAATAAAGTGATGGATATAATTCCTGTCCTCGAAGCATCTCGATAGATGTTACAATAATTGAACGGTGTTCAATTGAACGGTGTTGACGAACACCGTTAGAGCCGCTTGTTGTCACTGTCACTCAAAGTTGCATTGCAAAATTACATAGAATAAATATGTTTATTTTGTGTAGAATTCAGATGGGATTTGATTTGGTGCGCGGCATATACGGTATTTGCTGCGCGCACCGGACACTTGAGCAGTGCGCAATTGCGCAGGCACGCACCTTAGAGGGAACGTTGCTTGGCAGTCCATGTCTCGTTGAAAACACGCCATTCCTCATCAACTTTTCTCTTTTTAGCGTCTCGGGTGTAAACCGTGCATCACTTGTCGCTGCATGTGCACCTTCACTCGCAGGTTACACACGGACACACGCCCATAAATAATACTTTTCAAAATAAAAGCAGCACAGTTGTATTGCGCGCACGACATAGATGTTTTTTCAACTTTATTTTGTAATTTGTGATTGCAGGTGTTCACATTCACTCACAATCACGCACACGCATACGTCCACACGGAAGTAATACAAAAAACGATTTTCAAAACAAAAGCAGCACCGTTGTATTGCACACTCGACATAGATACTTTTTTAAATGTATTTTGTAATTTATAATTGGCCTCACGCGGGCCGGACAGGGACGCACAAAGGGCCGCAGAATGCCCAGGTCTGATGTAGACACTTGACATATATCATTGATATACAGGATGAACAATTTTGGCCCCAACACTGACCCCTGGGGGACACCACAAGCAATGTCCAAACACGATGAACAGCAATCCCCCAACTTCACAAACTGTAGTCTCTTATTTAAGTAACTTTTAAGCCAGTCTAGTACAACTCCCCGGATTCCATAGTTTTCCATTTTATTGATTAATATATCATGGTTAATTGTGTCAAATGCTTTTTTTAGATCAATAAATATTTCCATTGCATATTGTTTCTTGTCTATGGCATTTGTGATTTCCTCTATTGTTTCAATTATTTCCATTGATGTAGATCTGTTTGATCTAAACCCAT
Source organism: Entelurus aequoreus (assembly GCF_033978785.1). Taxonomy (NCBI): domain Eukaryota; kingdom Metazoa; phylum Chordata; class Actinopteri; order Syngnathiformes; family Syngnathidae; genus Entelurus; species Entelurus aequoreus. The sequence continues at coordinate 34,247,772 of NC_084758.1, read as the reverse complement.
ATTGACAGTCAGAGAGTCATTTATGATTTTCTATAAATGCATCTAACCTGTTATTGAATAGTTTTTCTAATATTTTAGAGAATTGTGAGTAAAGTATAGTTTGTGAAGTGGTGTTTGCTCCCAGTTTTAAACAGAGGTATAACTTTAGCTATTTTCATTTCATTTGGAAATGCGCCGGTTTGAAATGACAAATTACAGATATATGTTAACGGTTTTGATATCCCTGTAATGACCTTTTTCACCAATGCCATACTAATGTCATTGGAGTCAGTGGACATTTTGGTCTTACATTTGTTTACAATATCCAACACTTCTTCTTCACCCACTGCATTTAAAAAACATAGAATTGGGATTTCTCTCCAACAATCCCTCCATATTTTTACCAGTTGTCCGTGGATCTGGGATTTTTTCTGCAAGTTTGGGTCCAATACTTACAAATAATTCATTGAAGGCATTAGCCACATCTTCAATATTATCATTTTCTTTACCATCATTCATGAAATACGTTGGATAGTTATTTGAAGAGGTACTGTTTCTTATGATAACTGTTTAATAAATTCCATATTCCTTTGATAGTTTTTATCATCATCTAGTAATTTCTTATAATAATCCTTCTTATTTGACCTTATAATATGAGTTAACTTGTTTTTATATTTATTTTCTGCGAAGGGAGATGTTTGAGTTATACAGATACGAGGACACAACTTGGTTCTGCTCAAGTCTGTAATGACTGCCACAAATCAAACACCAAACATGTACAAGTACACAGTATTGCAACAAACATAAAATGCACTCCAGTATTATCATAGGAATATTAGGGGTGTAACGGTACGTGTATTTGTATTGAACCTTTTCGGTACGGGGGTTTCGGTTCGGAGGTGTACCGAACGAGTTTCCACACGGACATATTAAGTAGCGTAACGCACGTTGTGTAAACAATGCACACCGAGGCACAACACACGGCATGCTAGCAGCTAACGGGCTACGATAGACTGACCATACGTCTTCTTTTCACCGGACATGTCCTCTTTCGCGGAGCTGTCAGGGCGGAGTTTCTTAAATGCCTCAAATGTCAGGCATTTTGAGTTAGGGTTGCGTGTGTTTTCAATGTACGTTCAGGGTTAAGAAGGGGTTAAAAACAAAACAAATTGTGCACGCAGCAGCATTGGTGAGGGAGGGGCAGAGACAGAGAGAGTGAGAGAGTTATGATAAACGCGCATGCGTCGCCAGGCTCTGCTTTTTATCCATAGATTTATCACATTTAATTTTTTATTATCTATAGCAGGGGTGTCAAGTGTGCCCACAGCTAATGTTTTAAAAGACCCACGGCACATTCTAAAAATACTATTAAAATTTTTTTTAAAAACATAACAAAAGTGAAATAAAAAAGCTTAAAGGTTAAATGTAATTTAGAAAAAGTTGCAATGTTGACTAATAAAACTGTTTTTTTTTCCCTTTCAAACTGTCATTGCTCGAAACATAATATTGAATCAAAATCAATGTTATTATGAATTATTGACCTATCCAAGGTTCCCATTACTTCACATCAAATATTCCACTAAGAAACATTTTTGGTGGAAGATTTTGCAAATTTGGTAAATAAATAACCCAAAAATGTATATTTTGTTGTTTTCTTACTGTACCGAAAATGAACCGAACCGTGACCTCTAAACCGAGGTACGTACCGAACCCAAATGACATACATAATAATATACATTCAAATAATCGAGTAGGTTTTCCTGTTTTTTGCACTAATAGGCTTTACCTTGGTGTAACAGTATTTGAAGATGTCTCCATCCATCCATCCATTTTTCTACCGCTTGTCCCTTTTGGGGTCGCGGGGGTTGCTGGAGCCTATCTCAGCTGCATTGGGGCGGAAGGCGGGGTACACCTTGGACAAGTCGCCACCTCATGACAGGGCCAACACAGATAGAGAGACAATTAGGGACCATTCAGTGTTGCCAATCAACCTATCCCCAGGTGCATGTTTTACAAGTACATACAAAGGTTCACCCTATGGGTGAGGGCGGACCTACGTCACTTCCGCTTACCAATCCCCTAGCAACCGGGAATTCGTTGAAAACAAACCGGCTCACAGCGAACACAGCATTGACAGAAAAAGCATTTAACGAGCGTTGTGGCTTGGAAGTCGGCGTTAAATCCTTCATTTACGCATTTTTACTTATTCACATATCGTGTGAAAAAACGAAAATGTATTATTTGCGTCAGCCTCGTCTCAGTGAACTTTAAAGCTTCTCAGGCTTAGCTTAGCTTGCTAGTTAGCTTAGCCTGCGCGCTACTAAGAAAGAGACGCGGAAGTTATCAACAACAAGATCAAGTGTTAGTGTATAAAATATTGAGAGATTTGAGGGCTACATGTATTGAATGGTAACATGAAAATTATAGGGTTTATTGGTTTTTAAAAACCCAACTGTTAAGTGCAAATTTAAACTAAACCGGTTTTCGAAAATAGCTAGCTAGGCTATAGACTATATAGTATATTACTTACTTAACTTAATCCTCTTCTTCCCGGATGGGAAATAAGGCTTCGACGACTCGACGCCATTCATCTCGCTGCTGTGCTCGTCTCTGTGCCTCGCCCCATGTAAGCTTCATCTCTTTCAGCTCCCCTTCAACTGTTCTTCGCCAGGTGTTCTTTGGCCGCCCTGGCTTACGTTTTCCCGGTGGTGTCCATCTTAACGCTGCCTTTGGTATCCTCTCGTTGTCCGGTTTTCCAAAATAGCTAGCTAGGCTATAGACTATATAGTATATACCGCATGTTATTTTTGTACAACAACAACTTCAGCTGTCGAACGTTATGACGTACAAATCCAACAAGTACAACATTAGCACGGACGGTATAGCCAAGTTGTGGTTAAGAAGGTGGATTTTTGTTCCTTACATTTACCAGGAACGAAGTGATCCGAACACACGACCCGGGACTTTGGGGGACTCCAGTGAGAACCGTCCTCGTTTTCCCGGTGTAAAGCTGCGAGCCATTTGTCTCGTCTCTGTGGGCTTTTATCGCGCTTTGGCAGAACAAAATACAGCCTTTGTTTTCCCTGTTTCCAGTTGTGGTTAGCACAACCAAAAACAACACAGTTTTTCGGCATTTTGGAGGCAGAATGACGGGTTTAACCAGCGTAGGTCGACAGGTTAAAGAGTAATGGCAACGAGTTGTTTTCAACGCCAGTCTGGTTGCTATGGCTCGAAGAACCCGTATGTAGCTCAGTTGCCCGGATGTCGGCCCTCACCAATACAGTAAGCTATATTGTTTTAGTAACAAAAGTCACTTATCATTCCTTAATATTAAACAAACTACACTGAATTAGTCCCAGAAACTGTAGTAAATACACATTTCAGCAGAAATATACACAGATGAATAATGAACTACGCACAGTACCTTTCTCTATATTTAACACTGTTGATGCAGTTAGTGCAATTAGCTTTAGCATTAGCTTGCCTTGTCGACTGAAAAGACACATATCATAAAAATATACTCTTTCAAACATGTTTAAACACTATAAAGACACATTCGGGGGTAAAGGTATTGACTTGTACCTGAGAAGGGAGATGTTTGAGTGATACAGATACGAGGACACAACCTGGTTCTGCTCACGCCTGTAATGACTGCCAGGAGAAAGTCAGGTGTGCCCTAGTGGAGCTCCCAGCACAACGCGCCCCCTGCTGGAGCCGTCCAGTACTACAATGGCTCTTATTAATGCTGCCATTACAATAACATTAGCTCCATTTAATACAAATAACGGTGCTTTACTGTTGCCATTAATAATACAAAAATGTAAGTTGCGAATATAAAATGACATAGTATTACAACTCAAGAGCTTATTCTGCTACTTAAAATCACTGTATTCTACTAGTAACTAAATTTACATTCTGTCACACTTATGTTTGTAGAACACAGGTGTCTAACTCAAGGCCCGGGGGCCAAATCTGGCCCGCCACATTATTTTATGTGGCCCGCGAAAGCTTGGAAATAATATGCGTTAATAAAGTGCTTAATCTTTTCTTACTAAATATATTTGTTCTTTCCCTTTTGACATTAAAAATAATGTACTGCATATATTTTAAAATTCAATATTATCAAAATCAAAATATTATATTTTGAAATATATTTTTTGTTAAAATAGAGCTAAATACTGTACTTAAATATCTGCGCAACTTTTTATTTCAACAAATTATCAATCAAATTGTAGACTGTAAAATTTAAATGAGATTTTACGGTTAAACGCAACCGACTGAGTTTTTTTTTTTATACCGTAAAATCAACTTTAGTACTTTTTTTGTCCATATACAGTAAGACACTAAAACATAAAAAAAAAAATAATAAAACATTATTAAAAATAACATAATTTTACGGTAAAAAAAAAAAAAAAAATTAAACTGGTAGCTCTGTTGCTTGAATTTTACCGCTAAAAACAGTGGTATTGTTTTTCCATCCCATTCCATTTATTAAATTTATGTATATGCTTCTTTTATTGTAAAATTCTGGTGACTGAGCTGCTATATATATATATATATATATATATATATATATATATATATATATATATATATATATATATATATATATATATATATATATATATATATATATATATATATATATATATATATATATTAGGGCTGCAACTAACGATTAATATGATAATCGATTAATCTGTCAATTATTACTTCGATTAATCGATTAATAATCGGATAAAAGAGACAAACTACATTTCTATCCTTTACAGTATTTTATTGAAGTGAAGTGAAGTGAATTATATTTATAAAGCGCTTTTCTCTAGTGACTCAAAGCGCTTTTACATAGTGAAAGCCAATATCTAAGTTACATTTCAACCAGTGTGGGTGGCACTGGGAGCAGGTGGGTAAAGTGTCTTGCCCAAGGACACAACGGCAGTGACTAGGATGGCGGAAACGAGGATCGAACCTGGAACCCTCAAGTTGCTGACACGGCCACTCTACCAACCGAGCTATACCGCCCAAAAAACCAGCATACTGGCACCATACTTATTTTGATTGTTGTTTCTCAGCTGTTTGGACATATTGCAGTTTATAAATAAAGGTTTATTAAAAAAAATAAAATATATATTTTTTCTTTTACAAAAAAAAAAATTGCCTCAGCGCATGCGCATAGCATAGATCCAACGAATCGATGACTCAATTAATCGCCACTATTTTTATAATCGATTTTAATCGATATATATATATATATATATATATATATATATATATATATATATATATATATATGGGGCAGCACGGTGGAAGAGGGGTTAGTGCATCTGCCTCACAATACGAAGGTCCTGAGTAGTCGTGAGTTCGATCCCGGCCTCGGGATCTTTCTGTGTGGAGTTTGCATGTTCTCCCCGTGACTGGAGGGCAACCATAACTGCGATGTGGCCCTCAATGAAAACGAGTTTGACACCCCTGTTCTAGAACATCAACGGGCTCATAGTGATGTTACTAGTCGTTGACTGGGAGGTGTTTATTATCATTTGGGGAGAGTCCGCCGCATTATGCTCACCTGCTAAACACCTATCTGCTAACCCCACCGCAGAAGCACTGACTCCATGCGCTCTGAATGTGCACTGCTGATTGGCTGTTACATGCGCTCTGAATGCGCACTGCTGATTGGCTGTTACCGCTCTGCGTGTAACCAATCAGATGGTTGTGTGGGTGGGACAATGCTGGGTGCTGCAGAGACATACTGACAGAGGCAGAACTCAGCGGAGCAGCTTGTTGCCTTTACAACAAAGCGCTGCGGGAAACCCTGTATGTTTATATGTATACATATATATACATATATATATTTTTGACCACAGAAACAAGTCCGGGTCAGAAAACCAACAAATTTAGCTGAACTGCACCAATTTTGTCAAGAGGAGTGGTCAAAAATTCCAGCAGAAGCTTGTGGATGGCTACCAAAAGTGCCTTATTGCAGTGAAACTTGCCAAGGGACATGTAAGCAAATATTAACATTGCTGTATGTATACTTTTGACCCTCACATTTTCAGTAGACCCATAATAAATTCATAAAAGAAGCAAACTTCATGAATGTTTTTTGTGACCAACAAGTATGTGCTCCAATCACTCTGTCACAAAAAACCAAGAGTTGTAGAAATGATTGGAAACTCAAGACAGCCATGACATTATGTTCTTTACAAGTGTATGTACACTTTTGACCACCACTGTATGTATATATATATATATATATATATATATATATATATATATATATATATATATATATATATATATATATATATATATATATATATATATATATATATATATATATATATATATATATATATATATATATATATATATATATGTGTATATACTGTATGTGTGTACATATATATACATATGTGTGTATACTGTATATATGTATATACTGTATATGTACTGTATGTATATTTATTAACAACTCCATGTTTAAATAAGTCCACATTAAGGCCACTTGGTCAGCGTGCAGGTGCGTCCTCGCTCTCCTGGCCAGAGAGAGAGTGGGACGCCAAGTCCAAATATTTCAGTGTGTATACCGTAATTTCCGGACTATAAGCCGCACCTGACTATAAGCCGCACCAGCTAAATTTAGGGGAAAATACAGATTGCTCCATATATAAGCCGCACCCGACTATAAGCCGCAGGGTTTTGATGTGTAATTAGCGTAGTATATAGGGGTTCCTGCTACCACGGAGGGGATTGTCGGGACAGAGATGACTGTTTGGGAACGCAAAGCGTCCCATTTATTAACAATAAATCTTTCAATCATTCAATCAAACTTTCACATCTTTGACATGGCCAACAGCATTCATGCAGAGTACAAATAATACAACGCTGCAAAGTAATACAAAGTGCTCGCCTGTACGTTATCAAAATAACCAGCCTACTGGTATATGAAAAGTCAGTCTTTAATCATTGTGTCATCGTCTTCCTCCTGCGTACTAAAACCACCGAAATCCTCTTCGTCGGTGTCGGAGAAGAACAGGCCGTAAATAAGCCGCACCCTTGTATAAGCCGCAGGGACCAGAACGAGGGGGAAAAGTAGCGGCTTATAGTCCGGAAATTACGTTAAGTACCATTTTGAGCCATATAGACAACTGATCACTGTGTGTAGACATATACAATAGATCGTATTTGTTTCTTGTACTTTATATGCAGCCAACAATATTTGCAACTGGTGACCTCCCCAAATATAGAACTTCATTAATAGAATTCATGGACCTAATCGTGGCACACCTTTGTTGAGTGTTGAATATTCCAAAACAATCTGCTGCTGAAGCTGAAGTTTCCGTCGTGATAAAATTTGTGGTTGCCTTTCAGGTGTGAAAGATTCAGACGATGAAGAAGAAGAACACAACACCTCCCCGGTCAAGCGTCCTGCTGGTCTGATGGCGGGGAAAAAACTTCCACTGGTACATATTATTATTATCATTATTATCATCGTTATTATTATTATCCTTATTATTATTAGGGCAGCACGGTGCAACAGGGGTTCGTGCATGTGCCTCACAATACGAACGTCCTTAGTAGTCCTGAGTTCAATCCCAGGCTTGGCCTCTTTCTGTGTGGAGTTTGCATGTTCTCCCCGTGACTGTGTGGGTTCCCTACGGGTACTCCGGCTTCCTCCCACAAGACATGCACCTGGGGATAGGCCCCTCCCACTTCCAAAAACATGCACCTGGGGATAGGCCCCTCCCACCTATAAAGACATGCACCTGGGGATAGGCCCCTCCCACTTCCAAAAACATGCACCTGGGGATAGGCCCCTCCCACCTATAAAGACATGCACCTGGGGATAGGCCCTTCCCACTTCCAAAAACATGCACCTGGGGATAGGCCCCTCCCACCTATAAAGACATGCACCTGGGGATAGGCCCCTCCCACTTCCAAAAACATGCACCTGGGGATAGGCCCCTCCCACCTATAAAGACATGCACCTGGGGATAGGCCCCTCCCACTTCCAAAAACATGCACCTGGGGATAGGCCCCTCCCACCTATAAAGACATGCACCTGGGGATAGGCCCTTCCCACTTCCAAAAACATGCACCTGGGGATAGGCCCCTCCCACCTATAAAGACATGCACCTGGGGATAGGCCCCTCCCACTTCCAAAAACATGCACCTGGGGATAGGCCCCTCCCACCTATAAAGACATGCACCTGGGGATAGGCCCCTCCCACCTCCAAAGACATGCACCTGGGGATAGGCTCCTCCCACTTCCAAAGACATGCACCTGGAGATAGGCCCCTCCCACTTCCAAAGACATGCACCTGGGGATAGGCCCCTCCCACTTCCAAAGACATGAATCTGGGGATAGGCCCCTCCCACTTCCAAAAACATGCACCTGGGGATAGGCCCCTCCCACCTATAAAGACATGCACCTGGGGATAGGCCCCTCCCACTTCCAAAGACATGCACCTGGGGATAGGCTCCTCCCACTTCCAAAGACATGCATCTGGGGATAGGCCCCTCCCACTTCCAAAGACATGCACCTGGGGATAGGCCCCTCCCACCTATAAAGACATGCACCTGGGGATAGGCCCCTCCCACTTCCAAAGACATGCACCTGGGGATAGGCCCCTCCCACCTCCAAAGACATGCACCTGGGGATAGGCCCCTCCCACTTCCAAAGACATGCACCTGGGGATAGGCCCCTCCCACCTCCAAAGACATGCACCTGGGGATAGGCCCCTCCCACCTCCAAAGACATGCACCTGGGGATAGGCCCCTCCCACCTATAAAGACATGCACCTGGGGATAGGCCCCTCCCACCTATAAAGACATGCACCTGGGGATAGGCTCCTCCCACTTCCAAAGACATGCATCTGGGAATAGGCCCCTCCCACTTCCAAAGAGATGCACCTGGGGATAGGCCCCTCCCACTTCCAAAGACATGCACCTGGGGATAGGCCCCTCCCACCTATAAAGACATGCACCTGGGGATAGGTTGATTGACAACACTAAATGGTCCCTAGTGTGTGAATGTTGTCTGTCTATCTGTGTTGGCCCTGTGATGAGGTGGCGACTTGTCCAGGGTGTACCCCGCCTTCCGCCCGAATGCAGCTGAGATAGGCTCCAGCACCCCCCGTGACTCCGAAAGGGACAAGCGGTAGAAAATGGATGGATGGGATTATTATTATTATCATCATTAGTATTGTTATTATTATTATTATTATTAATCAACGATCGAGAAAATCAATGCTGCTTTATTGTTGTATTGTTCGTGGTGTTTGCTTCCACTAATTGACAATGAAGACAAGATATGAGCGCTGTCTTTATTATTACCTCCGCTAATCGCTGCTGTTGGTTTGTCAGTTAGTTAATTAGTCAGCTCGTTAGTCAGCTCGTTAGTCAGCTAGTTAGTTACCAAAATAGCTCAAAAGGTTATGGAGGGATTTTCATGAAACTTTCAGGAAATGTCATAATTAAGATAAGGAACAACTGGTTTGGTTTGTAGGGTTGACCTCACATTTGTGTATATGTATATATGTGTGTGTGTGTGTGTGTGTGTGTGTGTGTGTGTGTGTGTGTGTGTGTGTGTGTGTGTGTGTGTGTGTGTGTGTGTGTGTGTGTGTGTGTGTGTGTGTGTGTGTGTGTGTGTGTGTGTGTGTGTGTGTGTGTGTGTGGCCCCACAAAGATAAGGATTAGATGAATGGTGGTTAAATAAAACCAAACAGAGATAGTGGAGACAGACAAGAGTGGTCACTTTGTTTCTTTCATTCCACCGCACATAGCTCCAAACGCTATGGGCAGGTCAGACATGGGATAAGGAACATGTGACTACATGTTGGATCACATCCAGAGCACGGTCTAGATTCAGGACTTGCTTACTATTGAGGGACACAGCCTGGCAGAGGTCTGCTCTGTCTTTTCTACTTGTTCTTTCAATATATGCATATCAGTATTGGCCCATATGGTCCTCAATACATACTGCAGTGTTTCCCATAAACTGCCAAGATACCTGTGGCGGTGGGGGCGTGGCTATGGGCGTGGTCAACATGACGTCATCGAGTAATTTGCATAATTTACTACAATGATATGATTTTCTCTAAAAAGGCTCAAAAAATGTATACTTACTAATTAATAATAACAGTTTTGTTTTAAACGTCCATCCATTCATCCATTTTACAATATAATTACAACACTTTATGTACATATTTATATACAGATTTGAACAATAAGTTATTCACTGAAATATATTTATTAATTGTGGTTCTTACAAAAAATATATCTTATAAAATATATAAGCTAAAATGTCTCTTAAAGCTCTGCCCCTTTAATTAGTGCATACTAAATAATTTAACTTTAGCCTACTACTACAACCATATTATTTACCAGCAACATAAAGTGAAACAGAGGCAGAGGTGTCCTGCCACAGTCAGTAACAAATAAACAGAAAACAGTAGTGGTCAAATACAAATAAGGCAACAAGAGAAGTATCCTACACTTCTCTTTTGTAAAGTAAATCTGAACAGCCTGTATGGGCATCTACATCAACTATATGATTTGCCTGAGAAGCTGGACAGGACAAAAAAATAAATAAATAAATAAATAAATAAATAAAAAATAATTTAAAAAAAAAATGTTTTAAATTTATTTGTGGCGGACGTAATTCTTTCGTGGCGGGCCGCCACAAATAAATGAATGTGTGGGAAACACTGTACTGTATACTGTATGCAGTACAGTGCGTACATTTTCATTCTGTAGCAGTGCGTGCCTGCATGTATGTACATTATTTATGTATGCATTACTTACATTCGCTCTGCTACTAACTTGTGTATTAACTTGCATCAAGTGTGTCTAAAGTCATTGTTTATTCTAAAAGTTGCAATGAAAAATTGCAATGAAAAATTAAATGAAGAGCCAACAGGTGAAATGTAAGAAGAAAAAGTTGCATTGTTGACTCTAATAACGTTGCCATGCAGGCTGATTTTATCTTTAAAACTGTCGTTGCTAAAAAAAAAAAAAAAAAAAAAAAAAAACAATGTTATGAATTGTTGACTTATTTAAGACTCTAATTACTTCATATCAAATATTACCCTTTGAAATGGGTTTTGGGGGAAAATATTGTTTATTTGTGTGTTTGCTATATAAAAAACTAAGTTTTCTTTGACAAAAAGGGCATAAAACAAAATCATGAAAAAATAAGAAATACTGAATCTGAAGTTGATCTAGATCAGGGGTGTCAAACTCACTTTGGCTTAGGGGCCGCAGGGAGGAAAATCTATTCCCACGCAGGCCGGACTGGTAAATTCATTAAAAATAAAGACAACTTCAAAATGTTCTTTTTCTTACTTTGGGCAAAAATAGAACAAGCATATTCTTAAAATGTTCATATTACAAATAACACTCTTGGCACAAAACTTCCAGTTAGTTGAAAATTCTGAAGAAAACATTTGTGCAGTTTCAAAAACATCACTATAAACTTAGACTTTGTCTCTGTGATTTTACAAAGCCATTAAACTTTAAACACTTCCTGTTTAGCAATCTCATGTTGGCAGTTCATTAAAGACGTTTTGGAAAAGCAATGGAGTGTTTCCTGAAACTGCCGCATTTGTGACATCCACAACTGCCACAACACATTCATTTATCCATCCATTTTCTACCAAAAATATTGTCAAAATTACACCATAATAGCCGAATTAAATGTATAATAATTACAAACTTAACCTATGTGAACATGCTACATTTAAGCATAAAATAAAACAGAACAACAAATGTAGAAAGACACATTTTTACAATGGAGTTCAGGGTGCACATCGCGCCGTCAAACAATTGCAAGCTCTGCATGGAACTAACTACAAAGATGATGGTCATTAAGTCTTTGCATCTTACAGTGTCCTTATTTTATCTGTTGAGAGGATCATTTACAATTAAAGAAGTATTACACAGCATCAGTCTGTCGCCATCTGCTGCCAGCCACAACAGGAGCAGCTGACTGTTTGCACCGGAGTAGCGGCAGCCAATCCAGAGGGAGTTTAAAGTCAGCTGACCTGTCATCTTTAAACACAGTCATGTATGACGTGGGTTACACTTGAATTGCTTTTGCGACATCCAGTGGACACATTTAGAACAGCACTTTCTTTCATTCAAATTTTTATGCTTAGTAAAATTAACTTGTGGGCTGGATTAAAGCTGTTGGCGGCAAGTAAAGCAAAACCTTTTTTTTAACCCTTTGACAATCCCCAATAATTTTAGTGGGATTTTGTTTTTCTAAAACTGCCATCGTTAAAAAATAGAATAAAAAGAATGAAAATCAATGGTGTTTTGAATTATTTACATATTTAAGGCTCCAATTACTTCACATCAAATATTCCCCAAAAAATCTGTTTTGGGGAAATAAAGCATATTTTGTGTTTATGCCACAAAAAGGGTTTCAAATTGAAAAACATAATAACTTTGTATCGACAGACAGACCTGAGCTATTTATTTTATTTTATTTTTTTCTTTATTATCTTTTGTTATTTTTATTTTTTTTATTTTTTTAATACACTGTAGCACTTTGAGATTGTTTACTCAATATAAAGTGCTTTTTACAAATAAAATCTATTATTATTATCTAGAGGTATAAACGTTGGATAATTTAAAAAAAATATTTATTTAAAAAAATATATGTATATGACCCTCTAGGGTCCCTGGGACTTAACTTGCGGGGAGCTCAAATATAAACATTTGATAGGTTTTAAAAATGGAAAACACCAAAATGGACCCCTCATGCTTTGGTCAGTGAAAAAAGTTTGAAGCCTGACTTCCATGATCATGTGGGGTCTTACTTATGGCTGTGAAGGGCTGACACTGAGTAGGTGGCCAGGGACTACAGTTGAAAATGAGCCGTATAGCGGACACATTATCAATAACAAGCCTACGATGTCTTTATTTTGCAGAAAAAGCTGAAGATGGACGACGAAGAGGATGATGATGATGAGTATGTTACTCTATTTGTGATGATTGGATTCTCCTATGATTAAATATTGACCTTCATTTCCTAGGGATGATGAAGATGATGACAGTGATGAAAGTGAAGTGACGCCCCAGAAGAGTGCCAAGAAGGTAAGCCAGGTGCGTTTGTAGAATTAAAAGGTGGTTTTATGTAAGTTCTAATTTGTTGTATTCATATGAGGTAGTGTGTCTTGTGTTGTGTACACGTTTCTAGTAAGGAGAGTATTATTTTCACCTGTGCAGGTGCATTTTAGCATGAGCGGAGGGACTCTCGTTTGCATATTTCTACAGTGTGGTTAGAGCGTGGCAGATAAATGCTCATGTATGATTGGCAGATGGTCTGAGGAGATTTTTACATCCAGACAACAATCCACTAAGCCTGGTTAAGACTTGAGTCTTCTTTAGCAGCAGCAGATCTGTGCCAAATACAAACGACTTTGTCCGTGCTGATCGTCTAACCCATACTTTCCAACCTTGAGACCTCCGATAAGTTAAAAAAGGGAGATATGTTGTATATATACAGTATGTATGTGCTGCGGTTGCTTTAAGAAGGTTGTGACAGCTGCCGTAAAGGAGGTGCGGTGCTAGCCTGGTTGCTATGTTTCCGGTTGGTGGTAAAAGTGTTGGTCATGTGTTTGTACCCTGCTCAAATCTCTAAGTAAAGTTATTCATTGGATTATACCTTTTGTTTTGAACTTTATTACACCCGGGAGCGCTTTTTCCGGTCCATTAGTTTTCCTGCTTTCGCTATCTGCGCCTAATGACTGAGCTACGTGACGTCATTTCTTGTGATGTCCCACGAAGCATTTCTTGTCGGGACGGGATTTGTTCCCAGGGATTCGAATAAAGAACCAACTCTTTTCCTTTACTATAGTGGTCTCGATAACGGGTACCGGTTCTCAAAAAGGGATTCGAGTCCGAGGATTTGGTTCTTTTCTTATCGAACAACCGGGAAAACCGGTTTCGAGTATCATCCCTACATTACGCTACTTAATATGTCCGTGTGGAAACTCGTTCGGTACACCTCCGAACCGAATCGGAACCCCCTTACCGAAACGGTTGGATACAAATACACGTACCGTTACACCCCTACTAATAGGACGTCAAACAATTCAATCTGATTCTAATTCCAGGGTGATGATTCAATTCAGAATCGATTCTTGCTTTTTAATAATTACAATGGAACTTTTTCCATACAGGTTACACTTTGCAAAATCATCTTCTGGTTGCATGGAGATGGTCTAAACCAGGGGTCACCAACCTTTTTGAAAGCAAGAGCTACTTCTTGGGTACTGATTAATGCGAAGGGCTACCAGTTTGATACACACTTCTATAAATTGCCAGAAATAGCCAATTTGCTCAATTTACCTTTAACTCTATGTTATTATTAATAATTAATGATATGTACACTTAATTGAACGGTTTAAAAGAGGAGAAAACACGAAAAAAATGACAATTAAATTTTGAAACATAGTTTATCTTCAATTTCGACTCTTTAAAATTCAAAATTCAACCGAAAAAAAGAAGAGAAAAACTAGCTAATTTGAATCTTTTTGAAAAAATTAAAACAATTATTTATGGAACATCATTAGTAATTTTTCCTGGTAAAGATTAATTTCAGAATTTTGATGACATGTTTTAAATAGGATAAAATCCAATCCACACTTTGTTAGAATATATAACAAATTGGACCAAGCTATATTTCTAACAAAGACAAATCATTATTTCTTCTAGATTTTCCAGAACAAAAATTTTAAAAGAAATTCAAAAGACTTTGAAATAAGATTTAAATTTGATTCTACAGATTTTCTAGATTTGCCAGAATAATTTTTTTGAATTTTAATCATAATAAGTTTGAAGAAATATTTAACAAATATTCTTCGTCGAAAAAACAGAAGCTAAAATGAAGAATTAAATTAACATGTATTTATTATTCTTTACAATAAAAAAAATTAATTTACTTGAACATTGATTTAAATTGTCAGGAAAGAAGAGGAAGGAATTTAAAAGGTAAAAATGTATATGTGTTGAAAAATCCTAAAATCATTTTTTCTCTAAAATTGTCTTTCTGAAAGTTATAAGAAGCAAAGTAAAAAAATTAATGAATTAATTTAAACAAGTGAAGACCAAGTCTTTAAAATATTTTCTTGGATTTTCAAATTCTATTTGAGTTTTATCTCTCTTAGAATTAAAAATGCCGGGCAAAGCGAGACCAGCTTGCTAGTAAATAAATACAATTAAAAAAATAGAGGCAGCTCACTGGTAAGTGCTGCTATTTGAGCTATTTTTAGAACAGGCCAGCGGGCTACTCATCTGGTCCTTACGGGCGTTGGTGACCCCTGGTCTAAAACCTCTTTTTAAAAACTGATTCTTATAAGAAAAAAAGGGGGTAAAAATGTTTTAAATCGATTTTTGAAACTGATGAGTCGGTTAAGAATCTGAAATGAATCCATTATTTGTGCAGCCCTATTCATTATATTTGAAGAATCAGGTGATTAAAACAGACTCCTACAAATATTTCCGCTCATGGGGGTGGTGACAGGAACCACAGTGTTAGTCCAATGTTGTCCACAAGGTGTCAGGTGTTGACTTCCCACTGCATCATGTCAACTCCCACAGACACGATGTGGCAACACTTCATTGGGAGCAGCTCCTCCTCCTCCCTTTGCCATCCCTGCACCCACTGACCGTCCACGTCTTTTTGCTCCTGTTCACTCTTGCAGACACCTGTTTTCCTGCAGTAAAACACAGCCTTGGAGCACATTTCTCCTCTGTAATCTAGGAGGATTCTCACTGTCTCACCTGCGAGACGGTACTATTTTATGCTCAGAGAGTGTGTGAACACATGCACTACTGTTTCTGGACTAGGATTGTTGTTGTTCTATTCGGATGGCCTACTTCAGCCCTAAACTTCATTCAGTTTCACTCTTATCTGCTGGTTAACTTCCTTCTGTCGTTAGGAATGGTAGAACTTCATCTTCGACTGGTTTCAGTCTCATAGGAATAACCCTGTTTCACTTCTTTTTACACTTGTCTGACCATGGAAATGTTACTAACAGGTACATATTTCATTTTAAAGCAAAAATAGTACAAAAATAATTCTTTTTATACTTGTCTGACCATGTAAATGTTACTAACAGGTACATCTTTCATTTTATAATCAAAAAGTAGTACAAAAACACTTCTTTTTACACTTGTCTGACCAAGGAAATGTTACTAAAAGGTACATCTTTCATTTTTTAAGCAAAAGTAGTACAAAACACTTCTTTTTACACTTGTCTGACCATGGAAATGTTACTAACAGGTACATCTTTCATTTTTTTAAAGCAAAAATAGTACAAAAACACTTCTTTTTACACTTGTCTGACCAAGGAAATGTTACTAACAGGTACATCTTTCATTTTATAATCAAAAAGTAGTACAAAAACACTTCTTTGTACACTTGTCTGGCCATGGAAATGTTACTAACAGGTACATCTTTCATTTTTAAAGCAAACATAGTACAAAAACACTTCTTTGGACACTTGTCTGACCATGTAAATGTTACTAACAGGTACATCTTTCATTTTTTAAGCAACAATAGTACAAAAACACTTCTTTGTACACTTGTCTGACCATGGAAATGTTACTAAAAGGTACATCTTTCATTTTTTAAGCAACAATAGTACAAAAACACTTCTTTGTACACTTGTCTGACCATGGAAATGTTACTAAAAGGTACATCTTTCATTTTTTAAGCAAAAATAGTACAAAAACACTTCTTTTTACACTTGTCTGACCAAGGAAATGTAACTAAAAGGTACATCTTTCATTTTTTTAAAGCAAAAATAGTACAAAACACTTCTTTGTACACTTGTCTGACCATGGAAATGTTACTAAAAGGTACATCTTTCATTTTTTTAAAGCAAAAATAGTACAAAACACTTCTTTGTACACTTGTCTGACCAAGGAAATGTTACTAAAAGGTACATCTTTCATTTTTTAAGCAAAAGTAGTACAAAAACACTTCTTTGTACACTTGTCTGACCATGGAAATGTTACTAACAGGTACATCTTTCATTTTTTTAAAGCAAAAATAGTACAAAAACACTTCTTTTTACACTTGTCTGACCAAGGAAATGTTACTAACAGGTACATCTTTCATTTTATAATCAAAAAGTAGTACAAAAACACTTCTTTGGACACTTGTCTGACCATGGAAATGTTACTAACAGGTACATCTTTCATTTTTAAAGCAAAAATAGTACAAAAACACTTCTTTGGACACTTGTCTGACCATGTAAATGTTACTAACAGGTACATCTTTCATTTTTTAAGCAACAATAGTACAAAAACACTTCTTTGTACACTTGTCTGACCATGGAAATGTTACTAAAAGGTACATCTTTCATTTTTTAAGCAACAATAGTACAAAAACACTTCTTTGTACACTTGTCTGACCATGGAAATGTTACTAAAAGGTACATCTTTCATTTTTTAAGCAAAAATAGTACAAAAACACTTCTTTTTACACTTGTCTGACCATGGAAATGTTACTAACAGGTACATCTTTCATTTTTTTAAAGCAAAAATAGTACAAAAACACTTCTTTGTACACTTGTCTGACTATGTAAATGTTACTAACAGGTACATATTTCATTTTCAAAGCAAAAATAGTACAAAAACACTTATTTGTACACTTGTCTGACCATGGAAATGTTACTAAAAGGTACATCTTTCATTTTTTAAGCAAAAATGGTACAAAAACACTTCTTTTTACACTTGTCTGACCATGGAAATGTTACTAACAGGTACATATTTCATTTTTAAAGCAAAAATAGTACAAAAACACTTCTTTTTACACTTGTCTGACCATGGAAATGTTACTAACAGGTACATCTTTCATTTTCAAAGCAAAAATAGTACAAAAATACTTCTTTTTACACTTGTCTGACCATGTAAATGTTACTAACAGGTACATCTTTCATTTTTAAAGCAAAAATAGTACAAAAATACTTCTTTTTACACTTGTCTGACCATGGAAATGTTACTAACAGGTGCATCTTTCATTTTATAATCAAAAAGTAGTACAAAAACACTTATTTTTACACTTGTCTGACCATGGAAATTTTACTAACAGGTACATATTTCATTTTTAAAGCAAAAATAGTACAAAAACACTTCTTTTTACACTTGTCTGACCATGGAAATGTTACTAACAGGTACATCTTTCATTTTTAAAGCAAAAATAGTACAAAAACACTTCTTTGTACACTTGTCTGACCATGGAAATGTTACTAACAGGTACATCTTTCATTTTTAAAGCAAAAATAGTACAAAAATACTTCTTTTTACACTTGTCTGACCATGGAAATGTTACTAACAGGTACATCTTTCATTTTATAATCAAAAAATAGTACAAAAACACTTCTTTGTACACTTGTCTGACCATGGAAATGTTACTAAAAGGTACATCTTTCATTTTTAAAGCAAAAATAGTACAAAAACACTTCTTTGTACACTTGTCTGACCATGGAAATGTTACTAACAGGTACATCTTTCATTTTTAAAGCAAAAATAGTACAAAAATACTTCTTTTTACACTTGTCTGACCATGGAAATGTTACTAACAGGTACATCTTTCATTTTATAATCAAAAAATAGTACAAAAACACTTCTTTGTACACTTGTCTGACCATGGAAATGTTACTAAAAGGTACATCTTTCATTTTTAAAGCAGAATAGTACAAAAATACTTCTTTTTACACTTGTCTGACCATGTAAATGTTACTAACAGGTACATCTTTCATTTTTAAAGCAAAAATAGTACAAAAACACTTCTTTGTACACTTGTCTGACCATGGAAATGTTACTAACAGGTAGATCCTTCATTTTTAAAGCAAAAGAACAAACAAACACAAGACCAGCTAGCAATATGGTTCCATTCATGGTTTAAAGGAGAACTGCACTTTTTGGGGGGAATTTTGTCCATTGTTCACAATTCTCATGGAAGACAGAAACACATGTGTTGTTTTTTTTTTAATTATGCATTCTAAATCTTAAATAAACGCAAGCAAAAGTCAGCTAACAATGGAGACAATGAGTTGCTCTATTCCGCCTATAAAGCCTCCAAAAACCTCCATCAAGGTTTTATATACACGCTGTAAGTATATATGTAATGTAGTAACATTCATATTTACTTACTTTGATCATTTTTAGCAAACGGGGTGTGTTAATTTTTACAGACGCATCACAACGTTCACTTTCCCTTCAACAACAACAAGACTACTAATCATGGCAGACTTGATGAGAGACAACAAAGGCTACAAATGATGATCGAGAAACGTCCATTTCTGAGCCTGAATATAAAGAGGATGATCTACAAGTTTTAGAAGCTAAACAGTTGCAGCTTTAGTCAAAAACTAAGAATCATGTAGCAATTTTGCAATAGAAATACAAACGTAATAACACAATCACTTACTGTACAATATCTGCTCCCACTGGGATAAAGACTACTTCTTGGGTAGTGATTAATGCGAAGGGCTACCAGTTTGATACACACTTCAATAAATTGCCAGAAATAGCCAATTTGCTCAATTTACCTTTAACTCTATGTTATTATTAATAATGAATGATATTTACACTTAATTGAACGATTTAAAAGAGGAGAAAACACGAAAAAAATGACAATTAAATTTTGAAACATAGTTTATCTTCAATTTCGACTCTTTAAAATTCAAAATTCAACCGAAAAAAAGAAGAGAAAAACTAGCTAATTCGAATCTTTTTGAAAAAATTTAAAAAATAATTTATGGAACATCATTAGTAATTTTTACTGATTAAGATTAATTTTAGAATTTTGATGACATGTTTTAAATAGGTTAAAATCCAATCTGCACTTTGTTAGAATATATAACAAATTGGACCAAGCTATATTTCTAACAAAGACAAATCATTATTTCTTCTAGATTTTCCAGAACAAACATTTTAAAAGAAATTCAAAAGACTTTGAAATAAGATTTAAATTTGATTCTCCAGATTTTCTAGATTTTCCAGAATAATTTTTTTGAATTTTAATCATAATAAATTTGAAGAAATATTTCACAAATATTCTTCGTCGAAAAAACAGAAGCTAAAATGAAGAATTAAATTAAAATGTATTTATTATTCTTTACAATAAAAAAAATAAATTTACTTGAACATTGATTTAAATTGTCAGTAAAGAAGAGGAAGGAATTTAAAAGGTAAAAAGGTATATGTGTTTAAAAATCCTAAAATCATTTTTAAGGTTGTATTTTTTCTCTAAAATTGTCTTTCTGAAAGTTATAAGAAGCAAAGTAAAAAAATAAATGAATTTATTTAAACAAGTGAAGACAAAGTCTTTAAAATATTTTCTTGGATTTTCAAATTCTATTTGAGTTTTGTCTCTCTTAGAATTAAAAATGTCGGGCAAAGCGAGACCAGCTTGCTGGTAAATAAATACAATTTAAAAAATAGAGGCAGCTCACTGGTAAGTGCTGCTATTTGAGCTATTTTTAGAACAGGCCAGCGGGCTACTCATCTGGTCCTTACGGGCTACCTGGTGCCCGCGGGCACCGCGTTGGTGACCCCTGCTCTAAACTCATTCTCCTTCTATGCCACATCAATATGGAATGCACTCCCAACAGGTGTAAAAGAAAGGGCATCTCTATCCTCCTTCAAAACCGCAATAAAACAACACCTCCAAGCAACTTCAACCCTTGACTAACACCCTCCCCCCTCCACATCCCACATTTTCTAATGTATATACTTGTTCTTATGCTATCTGAACCCTCTATGTTCTCTGCTCGCTGTACATATCCTACCAAGTCACACCTACACGGTTTCAATGCCCATTTCTCTGATGATGCAATTGTTGATGACTGAAGTGCTGATATCAACTAAACCCTCCTCATCCCACCCCCTGGATTGTAAATAATGTAAATAATTCAATGTATATACTCTGATGATGAACTTGTGTGATGACTGTATTATGCTGATAGTATATATTTGTACCATGAATTGATTACGTGGACCCCGACTTAAACAAGTTGAAAAACTTATTGGGGTGTTACCATTAAAGGCCTACTGAAATTATTTTTTTAAATTTAAACGGGAATAGCAGATCCATTCTATGTGTCATACTTGATCATTTCGCGATATTGCCATATTTTTGCTGAAAGGATTTAGTAGAGAACATCGACGATAAAGTTCGCAACTTTTGCTCGCTGATAAAAAAAAGGCTTGCCTGTAGCGGAAGTAGCGTGACGTCACAGGAGCTAGTATTCCTCACAATTCCCCGTTGTTTACAATGGAGCGAGAGAGATTCGGACCGAGAAAGTGATGATTACCCCATTAATTTGAGCGAGGATGAAAGATTCGTAGATGAGGAACGTTACAGTGAAGGACTTGAGAGGCAGTGCAGGACGTATCTTTTTTCGCTCTGACCGTAACTTAGGTACAAGCTGGCTCATTGGATTCCACACTCTCTCCTTTTTCTATTGTAGATCACAGATTTGTATTTTAAACCACCTGGGATACTATATCCTCTTGAAAATGAGAGTCGAGAACGCGAACTGGACATTCAGTGCCTTTTATCTCCACGACAATACATCGGCGAAATGCTTTAGCTACGAGCTAACGTGATAGCATCGTGCTTTAACTGCATATAGAAACAAAAGAAATAAACCCCTGACTGGAAGGATAGATAGAAAATCAACAATACTATTAAACCGTGGACATGTAAATACACGGTTAATGCTTTCCAGGCTGGCGAAGGTTAACAATGCTGTGCTAACGACGCCATTGAAGCTAACTTAGCAACCGGACTGCACAGAGATATGCTAAAAACATTAGCTCTCCACCTACGCCAGCCAGCCCTCGTTTGCTCATCAACACCCGTGCTCACCTGCGTTCCAGCGATCGGCAGAAGGACGAAGGACTTCACCCGATGCGTTTGGCGGCCCGGAGACCTAGGAAGTCAAGGTGATGTCGGCGGCTAGCGCGGCTAGCGCTCCAACAAAGTCCTCCTGGTTGTGTTGCTGTAGCCCGCTGCTAATACACCGATCCCACCTACAACTGTCTTCTTTGCAGCCTTCATTGTTCATTAAAAAAATAGCAAAAGATGTCCAGAATACTGTGGAATTATGAAATGAAAACAGAGCTTTTTGTATAGGATTCTACGGGGTACCATAACTTCCGTTACTCGGACTTCGTCACGCGCATACGTCATCATACCGCGACGTTTCAGCCGGATATTTCCCGGGAAGTTTTAAATGTCACTTTATAAGTTAACCCGGCCATATTGGCATGTGTTGCAATGTTAAGATGTCATCATTGATATATAAACTATCAGACTGCGTGGTCGCTAGTAGTGGCTTTCAGTAGGCCTTTAAGTGGTCAATTGTACGGAATATGCACTGAACTGTGCAATATACTAATAAAAGTTTCAATCAATCAATCAAAAAACGAGAGTCAACACATTTGATGAGCTATATTGAGTAAAACATGCTTTGAAACTAGAATATCAACTGTTGCAAAGCTGTGTCATCAACACTCACAAGTATAAAACTACGTTTTTAAAGTAACAATTTCTTACTTCAAGCATGAAAAAAAAATCATGATGCTGACCGCATATCATTATGTCAAGATAATGGCACTAGCATTTACTTCATTTAAGAATATTTTTCAACATATTGAGAAAAAAGGTCTTTTTTTTCTACCAAGAAAAGTGCACTTGTTATTAGTGAGAATATACTTATTTTAAGCTATTTTTGGGTTCATTGAGGTTAGCTAATTTTACTTGTTTTGGAAAGTCTGGACAAGCCACATTTTCTTGTTCTATTGGCAGATAATTTTACTTAGTTCAAGTAAAATACCCCTCATTTTTGTTTCGTTTTTTCTTGTTTTTGAACACTGACTTTTTGCAGTGCATGGAGGATTGTTGGCGCTTTTTTGGAGGACTTTACACGCGAGATAGTGTACTCCAGCTCGTACTTGCCATATTTTATGAGTAAGAAAGCATAAAAAACAAAAAGGTGTTGTTGGTTTACGTACGTATTGTGAACGATAGTCAACACCCCCCCAAAAAGAAGGAAAGTCCCTTTTAATAGGACATGTATATTTCTTAAAATGTCTATATTTTTCAAAAAGACGAATAAAAATGTCTTGTCAGTCCAAGGAGTGAGTTTTGGCCTTCATGCTACCAATATTCAGTGGTCATAATGGAATACACCTTCAGTGTTAGCTCGCCTAATGGCTATCATTAGCTAACGACACACACAGCTAATGCGTGGTTAGGTCGTTACGTAGTGAAAGTCCTAAGTGGGCAGGAGCTCCAAACACAGTTAGCATCCTCTGGGTAAAGGCTAACAGCCCTTTAAAACGTTGCAATGATTGATTTATTGTGAGGTTGATGGTCAAACAAAGGAGACAATATTGAGTTTTATTTTATTTAAAAAATAAATAAAAATACTTTGTTGATTGCTATTTTGAATGTTGCTGGGCCAGGTTTGAAATTTATTATTATTGTGTATTATTTTGTTGGACTGATTCATTCATTAGTGTACTGCAATACTATACTAGTACCGGTATACCGTACAACCCTAGTATACATACAGTGGTGGTCGAAAGTGTACACTGTAAAGAACATAATGTCATGGCTGTTGTGAGTTTCCAATCATTTCTACAACTCTTATTTTTTTGTGATGTAGTGATTGGAGCACATACTTGTTGCTCACAACAAACATTCATGAAGTTTGCTTCTTTTATGAATTTATTATGAGTCTACTGAAAATGTGCTGGGTCAAAAGTATACATACAGCAATGTTAATATTTGCTTACATGTCCCTTGGCAAGTTTACCTGCAATAAGGCGCTTTTGGTAGCCATCCACAAGCTTCTGCTTGACCACTTGACCACAAAATTGGTGCAGTTCAGCTAAATGTGTTGCTTTTCTGACATGGACTTGTTTCTTCAGCATTGTCCACACCTTTAAGTCAGGACTTTGGGAAGGCCATTCTAAAACCTTCATTCTAGCCTGATTAAACCATTCCTTTACCACTTTTGACGTGTGTTTGGGGTCATTATCCCGTTGGAACACCCAACAAGACCCAACCTCCGGGCTGATGATTTTAGCTTGACCTGAAGAATTTGGAGGTAATCCTCCTTTTTCATTGTCCCATTTAAAGCAGCAGTTCCATTGGCAGCAAAACCGGCCCAGAGCATAATACTACCACCACCATGCTTGACGGTAGGCATGGTGTTCCTGGGCTTAAAGACATCCAAACATATTGCTAGGTATTGTGGCCAAACAGCTCAATTTTTGTTTCATCTGACCACAGAACTTTCCTCCAGAAGGTCTTACCTTTGTCCATGTGATGTCAGATGAAACACGAACGTAGCTGTTTGGCCACAATACCCAGCAATATGTTTGGAGAAGAAATGGTGAGGTCTTTAATCCCAGGAACACCAAGCCTACCGTCAAGCATGGTGGTGGCAGTATTATGCTCTGGGCCTGTTTTGCTGCCAATGGAACTGCTGCTTTAAATGGGACAATGAAAAAGGAGGATTACCTCCAAATTCTTCAGGACAAGCCCGGAAATTGGTTCTTGGCCGCAGTTGGGTGTTGCAACAGGACAATGACCCCAAACACACCTCAAAAGTGGTAAAGGAATGGCAACATCAGGCTAGAATGAAGGTTTTAGAATGGCCTTCCCAAAGTCCTGACTTAAACGTGTGGACAATGCTGAAGAAACAAGTCCATGTCAGAAAAGCAACACATTTAGCTGAACTGCACCAATTTTGTGGTCCAAAATTCTGCCCTCTAGGCATAAATGTTGTAAACAAGGGGTCACCAACGCGGTGCCCGCGGGCACCAGGTAGCCCGTAAGGACCAGATGAGTAGCCCGCTGGCCTGTTCTAAAAATAGCTCAAATAGCAGCACTTACCAGTGAGCTGCCTCGATTTTTTAAATTTTATTTATTTACTAGCAAGCTGGTCTCGCTTTGCCCGACATTTTTAATTCTAAGAGAGACAAAACTCAAATAGAATTTGAAAATCCAAGAAAATATTTTAAAGACTTGGTCTTCACTTGTTTAAATAAATTCATACATTTTTTTACTTTGCTTCTTGTAACTTTCAGAAAGACAATTTTAGAGAAAAAATATAACCTTTTTTAAACACATATACCTTTTTACCTTTTAAATTCCTTCCTCTTCTTTCCTGACAATTTAAATCAATGTTCAAGTAAATTGATTTTTTTTATTGTAAAGAATAATAAATAAATTTTAATTTAATTCTTCATTTTAGCTTCTGTTTTTTCGACGAAGAATATTTGTGAAATATTTCTTCAGACTTATTATGATTAAAATTCAAAACAATTATTCTGGCAAATCTAGAAAATCTGTAGAATCAAATTTAAATCTTATTTCAAAGTCTTTTGAATTTCTTTTAAAATTTTTATTCTGGAAAATATACAAGAAATAATGATTTGTCATTGTTAGAAATATAGCTCGGTCCAATTTGTTATATATTCTAACAAAGTGCAGATCGGATTTTAACCTATTTAAAACACGTCATCAAAATTCTAAAATTAATCTTAATCAGGAAAAATTACTAATGATGTTCTATAAATTATTTTTTTTTATTTTTTCAAAAAGATTCGAATTAGCTAGTTTTTCTCTTCTTTTTTTCGGTTGAATTTTGAATTTTAAAGAGTCGAAGTAAACTATGTTTTAAAATTTAATTGTCATTTTTTTGTGTTTTCTCCTCTTTTAAACCGTTCAATTAAGTGTAAACATAATTAATTATTAATAATTACATATAGTTAAAGGTAAATTGAGCAAATTGGCTATTTCTGGCAATTTATTGAAGTGTGTATCAAACTGGTAGCCCTTCGCATTAATCACTACCCAAGAAGTAGCTCTTGCTTTCAAAAAGGTTGGTGACCCCTGTTCTAAACAGACCATGAAAGATTAATGCTATAAAAAGTAAACAAACTCATTCAAATTGGCTCTCAAATATGTCTAAATATTATTAGGAAGTCCTTGTTTTATCTTATAAACCCTATTTTACAAGCGCTCCTGAACGCACGGCCACCATGCTTGACGGTAGGTGTGGTGTTCATGGGATCAAAGGCCTCACCTTTTCACCTCCAAACATATTGCTAGGTATTGTGGCCATTTTTGTTTCATCCGACCACAGAACTTTCCTCCAGAAGGTCTTATCTTTGTCCATGTGATGTCAAATGAAACACAAATTGAGCACCCCAAGTGAAAAAGTTTGCTCAAAAACTAATACTTGCTCACGCTGCAAAAATATCCTTGCTTTTCCCATCTGGTAGGAATGCGGCGGTGTCGTCGGCCTGATTGAAGAGCCTTTCCCGCTCTTGTCTGGTCATGTGCGAAAGCTGTCGTAAACGCTGTCACTTGGTCTTTCTTACACGTGTAATGGTCTTGTAGTCGTTATGTCAACACGGGCAATTACGCTCCTAAGCCGCTTGGAGGCTCGCTCTGCCATTATGAGATAATCACACAGCTGAATGCTAGCAATAGGAAGGCCTGCGGGGGAACAATGATGGATTATGGGCCGTGCATTTCACACCTAGGCCTTTAGTGATGTCCTACTTAGTCCCACTTGAAGAAGTAGCTGTCATTTATGTCAGCGCATGACCACAGCTGGGGAAACACTACACAGAAATCACCTCAATAGTGGACAAATTGGGCTGTTTCATGGCGCATTGAAAAGATCAATAAACTTGCAGCAGCAGTTAAAATCATTGTAAAAAAATCAAAACATAACAAGCATAAACAATCCAAACAACCTTTCCCACTAAACCAGGGGTCGGCAACCCAAAATGTTGAAAGAGCCATATTGGAGCGAAAATACAAAAGAGAAAACCGTCTGGAGCCGCAAAAAAAATAAAAGCCTTATATACCGTAATTTCCGGACTATAAGCCGCTACTTTTTCTCCTCGCTCCGGTCCCTGCGGCTTATACAACGGTGCGGCTTTTCTACGGCTTATGGTAACCGGGGGCGCGCACTACCGAGGATGCGCGAGACCGAGGCAGACATCTGGCGCCAGGTAACGAGGGCAAAACAAAGAGTAGGAGAGCGTCAGCAACAGTTTGCGCGAAGGAAGTGTTCATGCAAACACCCTCAATATGGAAAACAAACGGAGAAGTGCATATGATGCTGCTTTTAAGTTAAAGGCAATCGATCTGGCTGTCAAAGAAGGAAATAGAGTTGCTGCACGTACCCTTGACATCAATGAATCAATGGTGAGACCTTGGAGACGGCAGCATGAAGAACTGATTCAATGCAAAAAGACAAAAAAAATCCTTCCTAGGTAATAAAAGCAGATGGCCGGAACTTGAAAACTTTCTTGAGGACTGGGTGAACCCACAGAGAGCAAACGGCCGGGGTGTTTCCACCGTGCAGATCCGACTGAAAGCCCAAACAACCGCCAAAGAAATGAATATTGAAGATTTTAGAGGTGGACCATCATGGTGTCTCAGATTTATGAGGCGAAAAGGACTGTCCATTAGACTCTGAGTCAGCAACTCCCTCCCGACCACAAGGAGAAAATAACAAACTTCCGCAAATTCACACAAAGAAAGATAGACGAATGCTGTTGGCCATGTCAAAGATGTGAAAGTTTGATTGAATGATTGAAAGATTTATTGTTAATAAATGGGACGCTTTGCGTTCCCAAACAGTCATCTCTGTCCCGACAATCCCCTCCGTGGTAGCAGGAACCCCTATATACTACGCTAATTACACATCAAAACCCTGCGGCTTATAGTCGGGTGCGGCTTATATATGGAGCAATCTGTATTTTCCCCTAAATTTAGCTGGTGCGGCTTATAGTCAGGTGCGCCTTATAGTCCGGAAATTACGGTAAGTGTTATAATGAAGGCAACACATGATGTAAGTGTGTAAGTTAACTATATTAACCTACTATCAAAATGACTTTAAACGTCTTATATAAGTTTGAGTTTGAGTTTATTTGGAACATGCAAGCATACAACATGATGCATCACAATTTCCAGTAGGAAGAAGCAGAGCTTATTTCATCCTACCCCTTTTCTTTCACATAACAGTTGCTAAGACTTTTGTTCACTTCCTGTTCTCAATTTATTCACAATGTACTCCATAAGTAATCACAATAAAAGTAGATGAATAATAATAATTGGTGAAGTAAGTTACATTTCATATGATGAGATAAGTAAGATTATTTTGAGAGTGAAAGAATGGATTAATTAAATAAATTCAGTATTCTTCTTCTTAGTACTTTGTAAACACTTTAAGTTTGAAGAGTTTCTTGAAGTGGATCATATTAGTACATTGTTTGATTGCTTTGCTTCATCCATTCCATCATTTAATTCCACATACTGATATACTGAAGGTCTTAAGTGTTGTACGTGCATACAAATGTTTTAAATTACATTTCTCTCTAAGATTATATTTCTCCTCTTTTTTTGAGAAGAATTGTTGTATATTCTTGGCTAGCAGGTTATAGTTTGCTTTGTGCATCATTTTAGCTGTTTGCAAATTCACTATGTGGTGGAGTTTCAGTATCTTTGATTCAATAAATAAAGGATTAGTATGTTCTCTATATCCAACATGATGTATTATTATAACTGATCTTTTTTGTAACACCGTTAATGAATGAAGTGTACTTTTGTAATTATTTCCCCATATTTCTACACAGTAGCTCAGATATGGTAACACTAGTTACATAAGTGTAATAATTATATGTTATAATTCACACACAGTATAAAAGGTTTGGTGGACAAAATGAGACAAAGAAGGAATGGCATGAAACACATCTTTCTCTGGTAGCGTCGGAGAAAGTTGTACATGTAAACAAAGTACGTTGAGTTCAAGGTCGGCCCAAGTTAGTAGGACAAAACGGCACTCGCCAAATACTCTCATCAGTGAAGCGTGTTTAATATAAACAGTTCGACTTCTAACAATTAGTAAGGTTTGTGTCATGTTTGTCGTCCTACAGAAAATATATTACAACAAAAAATATATTTTTCCCCATCTTTCTCCATTTTCATACATTTTTAAAAAAGCTCCAGGGAGCCACTAAGGCGGCGCTAAAGAGCCGCATGAGGCTCCAGAGCCGCACACCCGCACTAAACTAACACAAAAAGTCAACACACACGGTCACACGTAACACAACCTGCTTACTGAACTTTGTGGATCCATCCATCCATTTTCTACCGCTTGTCCCTTTCGGGGTCGCGGGGTGGGGTGGGGGGGGTGCCGAAGCCTATCTCAGCTGCAATCGGGCTGAAGGCGGGGTACACCCTGGACAAGTCGCCACCTCATCAAAAATATATCATAAAAAAATGTCCAAGCACAACACATAATTCAAAATTACACTCATTTAAGCCCCCTGCAATGCATGATGGGAAACATGCAAAAGATTCAACCTATGTTTTGCCATATTTTAGATTGTTGCTGCTAATTGTACAATGTACTTTGTTGACTTTTTCAAGACTTTTAATGACTTAAAAAACACCACTAAAAACACATCTTGCATCTTTTTATGGTGTTATTATAAAATGGAGTCGTGTTTAGAGACACTCAACTTCTGTCCCTCGATGTTGCTGACTAAAGAGGCGCCACACTTGCTTGGTACTTTTGCTCCAGTTGGACTTTTTCTCCTTAAAAGCCGCCACAGTACATTTTGTAGATGGCTGGTATTACAGGTATATCAGGGGCCGTACTTATCAAGCTTCTTAGAGTGCCATTTTACACTTAAGTCCTGAGAATTTGCGAAATGTAGTCCTACTCTCAAACTTAAGAATAAAAGCTTTTTATCAACGTTCTTAAGTCTAAGAATCACTCCTACTCTCCACGATATTTAAGAGACCTTCAGAGGTGTCTTAAGTGGTTAGGAGTTGCCAGCAGGGGATGGCACTGAGGCGAGAGAGACGTGCGCGAACATTCAGGGAGCGGAACGATGTTCTGGATTTGTTCGATGACGAGCAGCTGATCAAACGGTATCGTTTAGACAGAGCGGGTATTATTTTTGTCACAGATTTAATACTTTTCGATTCCATGTTGATTTCTGCATGTGTCTGCAGTGGGCTAGTATATATAGAGCCACCCAAACCAGTTTCAAATTAGTTGCCTAATTAATGAATTGGAAAGAAAATGTTATGACAGTAGCGTATGTGTGTGGCCGTGAGGTGAGTGACATCAGTGAGTGTGTGGGCGACAGAAGAGAGGGAGCGGTAGCGTGAGTGCCGGCGGGGACTAGTTTGTTTTGTATTATTTTGTATTTTATTGTCAAAATATACACTCCCATTGTCCACTTAAATATTTCCAAGATATTTCTTTATTCTTAGACAACGGATTCCCTTCCGTGATTGGTCATTTCTATGGACACAGAAATGACGTCACCTAAAATTCCATTTACGGCACATAGTAATGTCGTAATTCAGCTCTGAGTGCGACACTTAAGATTCAGTCCTACACTTCGCTGAAAGTGTGAGTAAGACGCTTGATAACTAACTTTTAAGTGCAGCTTTCAGCGAATAATTTATTTACTCTTAAGTCAACTCTTAGCAGACTTCTTAGGAGTAATTCTAAGAAGCTTGATAAGTACGGCCCCTGGACTGTATTATAGTTACGTCCACATCACAGACATGCTGACAATGCTCCAGACAATCGCCTGTGTTTTGTTTGCATTCGGTTTGAACTCACAATTTGCAGAACCCATTAGAAGCCATAAGCCAGGGGTTGATACGATTGGAAGGGGCGGACCGACTGGGACGGGTTAGCTAGATCGAGGTCGTCCTAACCTTGTCTCACTAGAAAGAGCTTCAATTGAAACGTCCTTGGTGAAAGTATATATCTGCAACCCAATCAACGTTGTCTCCCCTTCCTTGTGGCTTAAAAAAAACGAGTCGCTATTATATGTCTGGTGCGCCACTTCCCGCTCTCACAACTTGTGATTGGATACTCATTTGTGACTCACAAGTGAGGAGGCGTGAGCAAGCTGGGAGGGCTACTGTCGACGACTCGTAATCTGATCAAGTGTAAGCGCCATGTTGGCCTACACTGCACAGCATATTTCAACAAGCTGGCTGAATTCTGCTTGGATAAAAGCTCTAACGTAAAAAAAACTAAAGCAAGACTGGAACCTAGTATGACATGAAGAGAATATGATGAATACCGTATTTTTCGGACTATAAGTCACGTTTTTTTTCATAGTTTGGCCGGGGGTGCGACTTATACTCAGGAGCGACTTATGTGTGAAATGATTAACACATTAGCGTAAAATATCAAATAATATTATTGATGTCATTCACGTAAGAGACTAGACCAGGGGTCGGCAACCCGCGGCTCCGGAGCCGCATGCGGCTCTTTGACCACTCTGATGCGGCTCAGCTACATTCTTGCCGACCCCCCCAATTTTCCCAGGAGAATTATGGATCTCAGTGTCTCTCATAGATTACTCCCAGGGAAAATATAATCCTATTTACACTCTAATTACTAAATAAAGGGAGTGCCCTAATTGCACTGCAGTAATTGTCCTCTATAGCGTTTACAAACAGCGTGCCATCCCGGCCACATGTTGTATGTTTTGGGTTTTTTTGCACACATAGGAGACAGCAAAGCATACTTAGTCATCAGCCACACAGCTTACACTGACGGTAGCCGTATCAAACAACTTTAACATTGTTACGTTACAAATATGCGCCACACTGTGAACCCACACCAAAAAAGAATGAAAAACACATTTCTGGAGAACATCCCACCGTAACACAACATAAACATAACACAACCAATACCCAGAATCCCACGCAGCCCGCTACCACCAAATCTCCCCACACATCAACCCCCCCACCCCCTCCGTGCGTTGGTTGAGCGGAAGAGTTAGGGCTGCATGGGATTCTGGGTATTGGTACCGTCAGTGTAAGATGTGTGGCTGCTGAGGTAGTACGCCTTGCTGTCACTTACGTGAGCAAGCTGAAACTGCATTCTGCATGTGGTCGAGCAGGTACGCTGTTTGGGCAGGCTGTAGAGGGCGCCAAAAGCAGTGTCATCACACCCTGATATTCGGGAGTCTCCCGGGAAAAATGAGAGGGTTGGCAAGTATGACGCTATCAAGCGCCATTTATTCACAACTCGCGGGCCGCACTAACATCAAATTTCCACATTAACGTGCGTGCCGGTGCGTGTGTCGGAGACCCCTGGTTAACATAGCACAAAGCGTTTAAGCTTTGTATGCGGTGTTTTTCATTTTAATTTTTTTTGTGGCTCCCATTATTTTCTTTAATTTGTGAAACTTGCCAAAATGGCTCTTTGAGTGGTAAAGGTTGCCGACCCCTGGACTAGACGTATAAGATTTCATGGGATTTAGCGATTAGGAGTGACAGATTGTTTGGTAAACGTATAGCATGTTCTATATGTTATAGTTATTTGAATGACTCTTACCATAATATGTTACGTTAACATACCAGTTGGTTATTTATGCCTCATATAACGCACACTTATTCAGCCTGTTGTTGTTTATTTATTCTTTATTTATTTATTTGTTCTTTATTTGTTTTAAATTGCCTTTCAAATGTCTATTCATGGTGTTGGGTTTTATCAAATAAATTTCCCCCAAAAATGCGACTTATACTCCAGTGAGACTTATATATGTTATTTTCCTTCTTTATTATGCATTTTCGGCCGGTGCGACTTATACTCCGGAGCGACTTATACTCCGAAAAATACGGTACTTTGATATATTTATGGAGAGTCAATTAAAAATGAAATGAACTTTTATCAGTTTATGATCATGATTTATGACGGCACACCACTGCTGACTCGTTACTAGCAGGAAATTGCAGTTTAATTTGTGTGTTGTCCCAAATAATTTTTATTAATTGTTTGTGTGTATTTTCTTAATATTTATTTTATTTTTATTTATTTTTTTATACAAGTTTTTATTAATTTTATTTCTGCTTGTATTTAATAATAATAATAATAGATTTTATTTGTAAAAAGCACTTTACCTTGAGTAAACAACCTCAAAGTGCTACAGTGTATTAAAAAATAAATAAATACAAAGATAATAAAAAATAAATAAAAATAATAACTAGAACAGCCAAATAGCTAAAACTAGTATGCATATATCTAAATAAAAGGCTTTTTTTTTTTTAAAGGAGGGTTTTTAAGCCTTTTTTAAAATCATCCACAGTCTGTGGTGCCCTCAGGTGGTCAGGGAGAGCGTTCCACAGACTTTTATTTGTGTTTTATCGCTGTAATATGTTTTTTCTTTTGTGATATGGATCCCTCTGGGTCTGAAATAAAATGACCGTTACTATATAATGGCTGCTCGGTAAACATGTACGTCTTCTTTCTTGCAGGGCCCCACAACACCCAAGAAGGAGCAGATGAAACAAAATGGCCCTGCGGCAAAAGCGCCGATGAAGGTATTGTCCACAACACTTTGCTGACAAAACCATGTTTTAAAAAGCCACATTGATTTTATCGCCAAACAGACTCAGGAATGTGATAAGCACCTTGCAATTAGCTCACCTGATAGTACATTTCTTTGGCGGAATGTTCCGCCGGCCCAAATCTTCAGCTCTGCCTCTCTTTAAGCAAACACACCTGACCTCTAAAATGGTTGCCCGGGGCAAGGTTTAAACCCGTGACCCCCTTGTCGCGACCCCGCCGTCTTGGGTTGCGGGCCGCCTTTGATGCTCCCGCGACAAGGTG
This sequence comes from Entelurus aequoreus, assembly GCF_033978785.1. NCBI lineage: Eukaryota > Metazoa > Chordata > Actinopteri > Syngnathiformes > Syngnathidae > Entelurus > Entelurus aequoreus. The sequence goes on along the minus strand of NC_084758.1, from coordinate 34,214,074 downwards.
CAAATGGGGTGGGCTTCTCTGCACGTTTGATCAAATGGCCGTGACAGGAGGACAGATAAGAGCATTTCAGCACAAAGACAGTACACTAGGGTTGTAGGAAATACTAATGCATCATATCCAGTACTATACCGCCTCTAAAAAGCACCGGCGCGTCGTCACGTCGTGACATTGCTGCTTTTACGAGCATGTTGGGCAGCGCACGCACACAGAGTACTTACAAGCAGACACAGTGTGTAGACAGAAAAGGGAGAATGGACGCATTTTGGCGTAAAAAGATAAAGCTGAAGTTATAACACTGAAACACCCTCAGGAAGAGCTGCTTTAAGACATGGCTAACATCCATCCACAGTGTTTTAGCTGCTTCTAAATCACTAATCCTGGTCTCCATGGTGACAAATAAAGTAAGTTTCTTACAAGTAGCATTATCACTGGAGGACGAGGAATAGCTAAACATGCTTCACTACACACCGTAGGAGGATACAATAGCTCACCACCGTCACAATGTAAACAAACGCCATGGGTGGATCTACACCTGACGTCCACTGTAATGATACCAAGTACAAGAGCGTATCTAGTCGATACTACTATGATTACATGGACATTTTTTATCGTCATAAAATCTTTTTTCCTTTTTAAAAAATTCATATTATGTTTATAAAGTCGGTAAATATGTCCCTGGACACATGAGGACTTTGAATATGACCAATGTATGATCCTCTAGCTCAGGGGTCACCAACCTTTTTGAAAGCAAGAGCTACTTCTTGGGTAGTGATTAATGCGGAGGGCTACCAGTTTGATACACACTTCAATAAATTGCCAGAAATAGCCAGTTTGCTCAATTTACCTTTAACTCTATGTTATTATTAATAATTAATGATATTTACACTTAATTGAACGGTTTAAAAGAGGAGAAAACACGAAAAAAATGACAATTAAATTTTGAAACATAGTTTATCTTCAATTTCGACTCTTTAAAATTCAAAATTCAACCAAAAAAAAGAAGAGAAAAAATAGCTAATTCGAATCTTTTTGAAAAAATTAAAAAAATAATTTATGGGACATCATTAGTAATTTTTCCTGATTAAGATTAATTTTAGAATTTTGATGACATGTTTTAAAAAGGTTAAAATCCAATCTGCACTTTGTTAGAATATATAACAAATTGGACCAAGCTATATTTCTAACAAAGACACATCATTATTTCTTCTAGATTTTCCAGAACAAAATTTTTTAAAAGAAATTCAAAAGACTTTGAAATAAGATTTAAATTTGATTCTACAGATTTTGTAGATTTGCCAGAATGATTTTTTTGAATTTTAATCATAATAAGTCTGAAGAAATATTTCACAAATATTCTTCGTCGAAAAAACAGAAGCTAAAATGAAGAATTAAATTAAAATGTATTTATTATTCTTTACAATAAAAAAAATAAATTTACTTGAACATTGATTTAAATTGTCAGGAAAGAAGAGGAAGGAATTTAAAAGGTAAAAAGGTATATGTGTTTAAAAATCCTAAAATCATTTTAAGGTTGTATTTTTTCTCTAAAATTGTCTTTCTGAAAGTTATAAGAAGCAAAGTAAAAAAAATAATGAATTTATTTAAACAAGTGAAGACCAAGTCTTTCAAATATTTTCTTGGATTTTCAAATTCTATTTGAGTTTTGTCTCTCTTAGAATTAAAAATGTCGGGCAAAGCGAGACCAGCTTTCTAGGAAATAAATAACATTTAAAAAATAGAGGCAGCTCACTGGTAAGTGCTGCTATTTGAGCTATTTTTAGAACAGGCCAGAGGGCTACTCATCTGGTCCTTACGGGCTACCTGGTGCCCGCGGGCACCGCGTTTGTGACCCCTGCTCTAGCTACTTGGTATCAGATCCATACCTAAATGTGTGGTATCATCCAAAACTAATGTCAATTATCAAAGAAGAGAAGAATACATTTTATCAGAAGTGTAGATAGAACATGTTAAAACTGAAAATAAGCAGATCAAGTAGATTAATATAAATGTTTACAGTTTGTCCCTCATAATGTGTACAAAATAATAGGTGTATAAATGACACAATATGTTACTGCATACGTCAGCAGACTAATTAGGAGCCTTTGTTTGTTTACTTACTACTAAAAGACAAGTTGTCTAATTTGTTCACTATTTTATTGAAGGACTAAATGACAATAATAAACACATGTTTCATGTACACTAACATTTGTTGTTAAAATAAAGCCAATAATGCCATTTTTTTGTGGTCCCCTTTATTTAGAAAAGTGTCAAAATACATTTTGGTACAACCGTAGCCCGCGCCAATTGCTGCTTATCTCACCTCTAGTGTGTGTGTGTGAGTGTGTGTGTGTGTGTGTGTGTGTGTGTGTGTGTGTGTGTGTGTGTGTGTGTGTGTGTGTGTGTGTATGTGTGTGTGTGTGAGAGACGTTAACAAACTGTTGACTTGAAGAGCCTGTTTAAATGCTGCCGATGAGCAAGAAAGGGTTTGAGTTAGTGCTTTGTTTCCAACAACTCCTGACAACGTCTTCACACCCCTCACTTCCTGGACACACCTTCTCCCTATTGCTCTCATTACCCGCCTTTGATGTCTGCTGCAGCTTCCACATGCCCCGAGGAGCGAGGAAGAGGGCGTGGACGTCTGTTTTTCCTCTGCTAAGCGCAGGTGACCGCTCATTAGACGGCCACGTCAGATCCGCCGCCAGTACCGCGCTCCTCGCCGCCCTTCGTCTCGGATTGATGAGTTTGGAGAAGCGGAGTCGTTAAGCACTTAGCATGAGTCATTGTTTAGAAGCAGCTGATTGACACGTGTTCAACAGGTGTCTGTCTGGACGGCATTAAGTCTTTTTATGGGCTATGACTCCTCACATTGGAACCTTCTTCAAAAAGACACAGCCCTTTGGTGACATACATGTCCAGAAACATGACATCATTAGGAACTAAAAGAACGCTTTTGGCGAGATAACTTCACACGAGATGGCAGCGTGGCGTGCGAGTGGACCGCCACGCCACGCCACTTCTTCAAAATGGATTATTGTGACTAAATTTACTCCGTTCACTTTAAAGGCCTACTGAAAGCCACTACTAGCGACCACGCAGTCTGATAGTTTATATATCAATGACGAAATCTTAACATTGCAACACATGCCAATACGGCCGGGTTAACTTATAAAGTGACATTTAAAACTTCCAGGGAAATATCCGGCTGAAAGTCGCGGTATGATGACGTATGCGCGTGACGAAGTCAGAGTAACGGAAGTTATGGTACCCGTAGAATCCTATACAAAAAGCTCTGTTTTCATTTCATAATTCCACAGTATTCTGGACATCTTTTGCAATTTGTTTAATGAACAATGAAGGCTGCAAAGAAGACAGTTGTAGGTGGGATCGGTGTATTAGCGGCGGACTACAGCAACACAACCAGGAGGACTTTGTTGGAGCGCTAGCCGCGCTAGCCGCCGACCTCACCTTGACTTCCTACGTCTCTGGGCCGCCAAAAGGCATCGGGTGAAGTCCTTCGTCCTTCTGCCGATCGCTGGAACGCAGGTGAGCACGGGTGTTGATGAGTAGATGAGGGCTGGCTGGCGTAGGTGGAGAGCTAATGTTTTTAGCATAGCTCTGTGCGGTCCCGTTGCTAAGTTGCTAAGTTAGCTTCAATGGCGTCGTTAGCACAGCATTGTTAACCTTCGCCAGCCTGGAAAGCATTAACCGTGTATTTACATGTCCACGGTTTAATAGTATTGTTGATTTTCTATCTATCCTTCCAGTCAGGGGTTTATTTTTTTGTTTCTATATGCAGTTAAAGCACGATGCTATCACGTTAGCTCGTAGCTAAAGCATTTCGCCGATGTATTGTCGTGGAGATAAAAGGCACTGAATGTCCATTTCGCGTTCTGGACTCTCATTTTCAAGAGGATATAGTATCCCAGGTGGTTTAAAATACAAATCTGTGATCTACAATAGAAAAAGGAGAGTGTGGAATCCAATGAGCCAGCTTGTACCTAAGTTACGGTCAGAGCGAAAAAAGATACGTCCATCGCTGCCTCTCTAGTCATTCACTGTAACGTTCCTCATCTACGAATCTTTCATCCTCGCTCAAATTAATGGGGTAATCGTCACTTTCTCTGTCCGAATCTCTCTCGCTCCATTGTAAACAACGGGGAATTGTGAGGAATACTAGCTCCTGTGACGTCACGCTACTTCCGCTACAGGCAAGGCTTTTTTTTATCAGCGAGCAAAAGTTGCGAACTTTATCGTCGATTTTCTCTACTAAATCCTTTCAGCAAAAATATGGCAATATTGCGAAATTATCAAGTATGACACATAGAATGGATCTACTATTCCCGTTTAAATAAATAAAAAATCATTTCAGTAGGCCTTTAACTTTGCATTTTTATTAAAACATTTTTTTTTAAATTACACTACGCTTTTTGACATTTTCTTCTTCACTTTAGTGAAGGGGTGTTCAAACGTATCCACACTGCAAAAAGTGAAATCTAAGTAAGATTAAATATCTCAAATAAGGGTGATATTTGCTTATTTTCTGTCTAATAAGATAATTCTTCTCACTAAGCAGATTTTATGTTAGAGTGTTTTACTTGTTTTAAGGGTTTTGCTCCTAAATGATCTCAGTAAGATATTACAGCTTGTTGCTGAGATTTGATGAGCTATATTGAGTAAAACATGCTTGAAACTAGAATATCAACTGATGCAAAGCTGCGTCATCAACACTCACAAGTAGAAAACTACTTTTTTAAAGTAACCATTTCTTACTTCAAGCATGAAAAAAAAAATTGTGATGCCGAGCGCATATCATTATGTCAAGATAATGGCACTAGCATTTATTTAATTTAAGAATATTTTTCAACATATTGAGCAAAAAGGTCAATTTTTTTTTCTACCAAGAAAAGTGCACTTGTTATTAGTGAGAATATACTTATTTTAAAGTATTTTTGGCTTCATTGAGGTTAGCTAATTGTACTTGTTCTATTGGCAGATAATTTTGCTTAGTTCAAGTAAAATACCCCTAATTTATTTTTATTTTTTTCTTGTTTTTGAACACTGATTTTTTTTCCAGTCCGCACTGAGGGCCGCACACTGACAAATCAAAGAATACAGGGGCCATTGTGACATTTTTCATTTTTAAAACCATTATAATATAAACATTTATTTTTATTTTTATAGCTTCCCCCAAGTTTATTCCCAGTGACCCAAAAATGTCATAAAAATGTTAAAAACAAGTTCTATGTATTTTTTATTGAACGCGTAAATCTCTCAATCAACTTCAGGTCTATCTGTCGTTATGAAGATTTTTTTTTTTTTTTTCCGTTTTTTTGGCGAAACCCTGTTTCTTATGGCAAAAACACAAAATATGCAAAACTTTTCCCCAAAATATTTTCAAAGTGAAATATTTGATGTGCCTTAAATAGATCAATAATGCATAACAACATTGATTTTTAATGTATTATTTTTTTTTATCAATGAAAGTAATAAAAAAAAAATCCCACTAAAATGATTGAGCATCCCAAAGGTCACCCCCACTGTTAAAAATAAGCCATACATTTTTTATATTTTTTTACGTCTAACACTTATGTCTCTAAATCAACTTCAGATCTGTCGATTATAAGTTTTTATTATTTTTTGTATTATGCCCTTTTTTTTTCAAAGAAAACTTAGTTTCTATATGGCAAATATACAATATTTTCAAGTGGAATATTGAAGTAATGTGAGCCTTGAAGAGGTCAGTCATTCATAACATGGATTTTCAGTCATTATTATTTTTTGAGCAATTACAAGTTTAAAAAAAAAAAAAAAATAAAACATCAAAATTCTTGGGATCTTAAAGGGAAAAGTGTTCATGCGTTTTTCTTTCTTTAATACTTTCAACACTTAAATCTCGAGACAATTTGTTGTATTATTTTTCATGTTTTTTTGTTTAGTTTATTTGTTTTATACCCTATTTGTCAAAGAAAATGTAGATTTTTTTATATGGCAAAAACACAAAATATGCAATGTTTTCTCCAAAAATTGCTTTTAAAATAAAATATTTGATGTGAAGTAATGTGAGCCTTGAATATGTCAATCATTCATAACAACATTGATTTTGATTCATTATTATTTTTATAGCAATGACTGTTTAAAGTAAAAAAAAAACAGCCTACATGGCAGCCTTGTGTTATTAGAGTCAACTTTTTCTTGTTGCATTTGACCGGTTTGCTCTTTTATTCCACGTTAGTTTTTTTTAGTAGTATTTGTAGACTGTGCCGCGGGCCCTTAAAACATTAGCTGCGGACCTCAAATGGCCCCCGGGCCGCAGTTTGGACACCCCTGGTTGAATGTACTTTTAGGCTTGTAAGTAGAAGAATAACTTCTTCTCATCTAAACTTGCTGAGACATTGAAGTATTTGTCACATTGTTGTGGTCGGATGACAAAAAGTAGCTTTGAAAAGTCACACAATGATGGTGAGTGCATAAGTATATAAATCATCATGTGCAGATTACAACAATAATGCCCACAATCTACACCTGTGTTTAAACTAGTGCTGTCAAACAATTGTTGTTTTAAATCAAACTAATCGCAACTTTGAATTTGTATGAATCACAGAAGTGTTGCTAAACTTGAGTTGACTACAAAATGCGTTGTTGTGGATGTACGAGCAGCAAAACTTGTGCTTTGATAGGAGAATTCATCTCAAATTACCTTGAATTTCAATACAGTTCTTGGTGTTAATGAGTTACTAGTTTCCACTTTTCAACATTCTGTCATTGTGTGAATGCTCCAAAGCATTCACACATATATGGTTTTCTACACCAAAATTCATCTGTATATTATTCTTCTTGTTCTCCAGATTTTGGCGCGCTTTACCTTCCACATTTTTCATCCCATTCAAAGCGTTCCAACTTCAAACTGTGGGAATTGCGGGCTTTGCCTCAACAAATTCCCAGAATTCCCAGAATTCCAGGTTTTCCGGGACATTTTTCCCATTCAAAATGTGTTGGCCGTTTTTCAAACTTCCACCATTTCCACATTTTTCAACCGATTCAAAGCATTCCACCTTCAACACATTCCACTATCCTGGACATTCAAACTATCATTTTCGTTTTTTCACCCTTTTTTCTGGCGACTACTCCTTTCACATTTTTTCAACCCAGAATGGGACATTTTTCAAAGTTCCACAACTCCCACATTTTTTTATCTGATTCAAACTTCCCTCTACTCAGTTACTTTGTTTAGATCCTCCCGAGACGTTCCCAGGCAAGCTGAGAGACGTAGTCTCTTCAACCAGGTCTTCCCTGTGGATGTGCCCTAAACACATCCTATGCCGAACCACCTCGTCCGGATTTTCTCCGAGCTCCTCTCGAATGACAGATCTTTTCACCCCATCTCTAAGGGAGAACCCTGACACCCGACGGTGGCCTGTTTGTACCTGTGACCTTGTCTTTTCAGTCACCACCTGAATCTCCTGTCCGGAACATAGATTGACCGATAAGTTTAGGCTTCTTCCTTTCTACGAAGGACCAATGCAGCGACCGCATTGATGTTAATCTCACAACATCCCAAGGTTCTTGAATTATAAAAATAACACGGTTCAACGTCTTATTGACTGCCTGCACGACATCAAAGCCTGGCTTTCAGCTAACTTCCTGAGCCTAAATGAAGACAAAACAGAAGTTATGTTGTTCGGTCCAAGTCGCTCCCCCTCCCCCAACGTTGACCTCGGCACTCTGACCCCGTATCTCAGCGACTGTGTCACACACCTGGGGGTAAAGTTCGACTCAGATTTTAAATTCGAAAAACAAATCAGCAGCGTCGTACAAAAAAGTTTTTATCAATTACGCCAAATAGCGAAAGTGAAACCGCTTCTATCAGGACATGATCTCGAGAAATGAATCCACGCCTTTATCTCGACTCGTTTAGACTACTGCAATGCCCTGTATGTAGGCATTAGCCAGGCCTGCAGCTCGTGCACAACTCTGCTGCTCGTCTGCTAACACAGACCCGCAGACGTGAGCACATCACCCCTATATTAGCGTCCCTTCACTGGCTCCCTGTGCGTTACAGAATCAAATTTAAACTCCTTTTATTTGTTTTTAAATGTCTCAACAACCTCGCGCCAACATATCTCTCCGACCTCCTTCAGCCTTACTGCCCCACCCGATCCCTAAGATCAGCCGATCAGCTGCTACTGACGGTCCCGGACACAAGGCTGAAGCGTAGAGGTGACAGAGCTTTCGCCGCTGCTGCTCCCAAGCTCTGGAACGACCTACCTCTGAGTGTTAGACAAGCCTCCTCTCTTCCTGTTTTTAAATCTCTCTTAAAAACATACTTTTATTCCATGGCATTTAACACTGAGTGATATCCATCCTGCAATGGCGCCCCATAATACACCTGCTGTCAACCTCTTTTTATATTTTATTTATTTATTTTTTATCGTGTTCTGTTTGTGTTGTGTTGTGTTTGCTCGGTTCTCGTATTATCTTTTAACCTGCCCATTGTACAGCACTTTGGCTACCCCTGTGGTCAATTTTAAATGTGCTTTATAAATAAAGTTGATTTGATTTGAATTGGGGCAAGGTCTCATCCCCAGATGGCACTCCATCCTTTTCGGGGCTAGAACTGTGGATGCGGACTTGGAGAAGTTCATTTTCATACATTTTTCAACTCTTATTTTGGTGGGGGACAAAAACCCCAGTCACGTTGCTTTGAACCAGACACCCCCTTGATCTTGTCTTTTCACCACCTAAAGGTGAGGACAGGAACGTAGATTGACCGCTAAGTTTAGGCTTCTTCTTTTCTACAAAGGACCGATGCAGGGTCTGCATTGACGTTGATCTCACAATTCACTCTTTCCTCACCCGTAAACAACATCCCAAGGTTCTTGAACTTCTCCATTTGGGGCAAGGTCTTGCCCCCAGATGGCATTCTATCCTTTTCAGGGCTAGATCTATGGACTCTGACTTTTTCATTCATTTTTTAATTGTTATTTTAGTGGGGGACAAAAAAGCCAGCCATGTTGCTTTGGACCGGACACACCCTTGACCTTGTTCTGGACCGCCCTTGCCGGATTGTACGGTGTATTGACAGCCCTTGCTTGTAGGTGAAGGATTGTTGTGGTGTGTGTGAACCTGCACACAGGAGAAGCTGGCTTGACTTATGAACTGGCAGGCCCCCTGGGCAAACTTGACGAGCAAAGGTGTTGCAAAACACGTGTTTGCTTTGGATTGAAGAGGACAGATTGCGTCAAACGTGATGAAGTTCCATGTCTTGTGGCATCTGTAATCAGTGTTTATCAGCTGCTTCAGGTCTGCAGCTGGCTGGTGTAAATAATACTTGTAGTGGGTTTCTTTGGCCGGCAGCCAGCAGTATATGCGCTCCAGGTCTGTGTGCGTTTAAAGTACATTTTCCTGGGAGTGAGCAAACCCTGCATATTTCTTCACGCCGTGCTATCAACTGCACTGAGAAGCAAATCTCTTGTTGGCTCTCGGCCCTCTGGCTCTTCTAATGAGAGAAAAATGTCTTGTGTGGACAATCGGGGAGATGTTTTTTGTCAAGACAAAGTTCACGCCCGAGGGCATTGTGTACACAACTCAAAAGAGGTCATATCATGCACAACCACTTTTCTTTCCGGTATTGGAGAATTCAAACCATGGAGGCTTCAACGCGATAAAGCTTGAACTATAATTTGACGTGCACACGTCCTATCTTAGCCTCAGTCCATCCCGTAGCGTGGGCATCTGGAAAGTATTCACAGCGCTTCACTTTTCCAGTTTGGCCCATTCGTCTTTGCAGCACCTCTCTGTACATTGCTGCATTCATATTTCCCTCTATCCTGACCAGTCTCCCAGTTCCTTTGCTAAAAACCATCCCCATAGCATGATGTTGCCACCACCATGCTTCACTGTTGGCCTGATGATGAACAGCACCTGATTTCCTCCAAACATTTACACCAAACACTTCAATATTTGTCTCATCAGACCAGAGAATTGAGTTTCTCGTGGCCTGAGAGTCTTTCAGGTGCATTTTGGCAAACTTTTGACGAAGAAATGGCTTCTGTCTGGCCACTCTACCATACAGGCCTGATTGGTGGATTGTCCTTCTGGAAGTTCTCGTCTCTCCATGGGGTTCTTGGTCACCTCCCTGATTAGACTCAGATGAATGCAGCATTTTCCTATATTGCAAACACTGCAAAAAGTCAGTGTTCAAAAACAAGAAAAAAATATACAAAAATGAGGGGTGTTTTACTTGAACTAAGCAAAGTTATCTGCCAATAGAACAAGAAAATTCGGCTTGTCAAGACTTTCCAAAACAAGTCAAATTAGCTAACCTCAATGAACCCAAAAATACCTTAAAATAAGTGCATTCCCAAAAATTAAAGTCTTTAATTTTTGGAATTAGTGATTGTACTGCTCAAAAAAAAAAAAAGATTACTCCCTATATGTGTACAGGTATGTATGTATGTATATGTATATGTATATGTGTGTGTACATGTATATATATATATATGTATCTGTCTATATATATTTTGAAATTATTTTATTTCTGATTATTATTATTATTAATGTATTATCATTTATTTTTGTTTATTTAATTGTTGTATTTGTAGATATTACTTCGTTGTTTGTTTTTTTTGCTGTTACTTTCTTTTTTGGGGGGGTGGTGGGTGGTATGGTTGGGATATAAACAAAAAACATTTGGACATTTAGGGCAGACAACAGATATAAGATGTATGTGAATATGATGTAATGGATAGGAATGTCTGATGCTGGATGTCAATAAAAATAAAATGAAAAAAAAAAAAAAAAAAAAGAAAACAAAAACTATCCAATAAAGCAGCATCGACAACATTAAAAAAAAAAAAAAAAAAAAAAAAAGTATTAATTAAAAAAAAAAAAGTGCATTCCCACTAATAACAAGTGCACTTTTCTTGGTAGAAAAAAAGAGACCTTTTTGCTCAATATGTTGAATTGAATTGAATTGAATTACATTTATATAGCGCTTTTTCTCAAGTGACTCAAAGCGCTTTACATTGTGAAAGCCAATATCTAAGTTACATTTAAACCAGTGTGGGTGGCACTGGGAGCAGGTGGGTAAAGTGTCTTGCCCAAGGACACAACGGCAGTGACTAGGATGGCGGAAGCGGGAATTGAACCTGCAACCCTCAAGTTGCTGGCACAGCCACTCTACCAACCGAGCTATACCGCCCCATGTTGAAAAATATTCTTAAATTAAGTAAATGCTAGTGCCATTATCTTGACATAACGATATGCGCTCGGCATCATGAGTTTTGTTTTCATGCTTGAAGTAAGAAATGATGACTTTAAAAAAGTAGTTTTCTACTTGTGAGTGTTGATGACACAGCTTTGCAACAGTTGATATTCTAGTTTCAAGCATGTTTTACTCAATATAGATCCTCAAATCTCAGCAACAAGCTGTAATATCTTACTGAGATCAGTTAGGACCACTTAAAACAAGTAAAACACTCTAACATAAAATCTGCTTAGTGAGAAGAATTATCTTATCAGACAGAAAATAAGCAAATATCACCCTTATTTGAGATACCATATTTCCTTGAATAGCCGCAGGGGCGCTAATTAATTTAAAACCTCTTCTCACTCCTGCGGTTACCAAAACCATGCGGAATGGGCAAGCATGCGCTAATTATTTTAAAACCTCTTCTCACTCCGGCGCTTACCTTATCATGAAAAGCACATTTAATAAAAAAAAAACCTTATTATGATCTTACCTTTACTTGTAAATGGGTCCATGTGCAGCTGCTTCTGATCAAAGGCAGTCTTTCTTATCTTTCTTCAGTTTTAAAAGTCTCTGGAGATATTCCTTTGATTATTACCTCCTGCTTCGATTGAAAGTCCAGTTTAGAAAACTGTTTTATTTTAGATATGTAATCCTCCATGGTAAAAGTGCAAGCAAACAATCGCTGCTCATGCTTGCTGCTTGTTGTCTTCTTCTGCAGTACCGGTCTCCTGCAGTACTGGTAGTCGCAAGAAGGATCACTAGCGCCCTCTACCACCAGGAGGCGGGAGTCATTTAACGACTCATATTTGACTCGGCGGAAGTGCCAAGCATGCGCTAATTATTTTGCGAAACGAGTTTGACCCGGCTGTAATTCTAGGCAGGCGAATACTATATTCCCGGCGGCAATTCAAGGAAATACGGTATTTCATCTTACTTAGATTTCATTTTTTGCAGTGTATATTATTTTATAATATGTCCTGGTTGACCGTCATCATTTGCAGACGTTTTAAAAGCCTGTTCCTGTGCATTTTGTTTGAAGCTGTTTAAATGTTTAATAAACAAAGCAAACAAATTGTCTAATCATAGTCGCAAACTGGAAAATGTTCTGTCTATGGCCGTGTTTTTCAACCACTGTGCCGCGGCACAGTCGTGTGCCGTGAGATACAGTCTGGTGTGCCGTGGGACGTTATGTAATTCCACATAATATTTTTTGCAAACCAGTAAGAATAATCTGCAAATGTGCCGTTGCGGAGTGTCTGTGCTGTCTAGAGCTCGGCAGAGTAACCGTGTAATACTCTTCCATATCAGCAGGTGGCAGCAAGTAGCTAAATGCTTTGTAGATGTCGGGAACATGGTTTGTCGTGATCACAATATGCAGACGACAACGTGCAGGTAAAAAGGTGTCTAACGCTTCAAATAAAAATAAACAAAAGGCCAGTGGCCAGGATTAGTGATTTAGAAGTAGCTAAAATGTCTATTCTTGCTGTTGGCTTTTATCAAATACATTTCCCTAAAAAATGCGACTTATACTCCAGTGCGACTTATATATGTTTTTTTCCTTCTTTATTATGCATTTTCGGCCGGCGCGACTTATACTCCGAAAAATACGGTAGTTTCTATATGGCAAATATACAATATTTTCAAGTGGAATATTGAAGTAATGTGAGCCTTGAAGAGGTCAGTCATTCATAACATTGATTTTCAGTCATTATTATTTTTTGAGCAATTACAGGTTTTTTAAAAAACCCAAAAATAAAACATCAAAATTCTTGGGATCTTAAAGGGAAAAGTGTTCATACGTTTTTCTTTCTTTAATACTTTCAACACTTAAATCTCGAGACAAAATTTGTTGTATTATTTTTCACGTTTTTTTGTCTAGTTTATTTGTTTTATACCCTATTTGTCAAAGAAAATGTAGATTTTTTTAAATGGCAAAAACACAAAATATGCAATGTTTTCTCCAAAAATTGCTTTTAAAAGGAAATATTTGATGTGAAGTAATGTGAGCCTTGAATATGTCAATCATTCATAACAACATTGATTTTGATTCATTATTATTTTTATAGCAATGACTGTTTAAAGTAAAAAAAAAAACAGCCTATATGGCAGCTTTGTGTTATTAGAGTCAACTTTTTCTTGTTGCATTTGACCGGTTTGCTCTTTTATTCCACGTTTTTTTTTTTTTGTTTAGTTTATTTGTTTTATACCCTATTTGTCAAAGAAAATGTAGATTTTTTTTATATGGCAAAAACACAAAATATGCAATGTTTTCTCCAAAAATTGCTTTTAAAAGGAAATATTTTATGTGAAGTAACGTGAGCCTTGAATATGTCAATCATTCATAACAACATTGATTTTGATTCATTATTATTTTTATAGCAATGACTGTTTAAAGTATAAAAAAACAGCCTACATGGCAGCTTTGTGTTATTAGAGTCAACTTTTTCTTGTTGCATTTGACTGGTTTGCTCTTTTATACTACGTTTGTTTGTTTTTTGTTTAGTTTATTTGTTTTATACCCTATTTGTCAAAGAAAATGTAGATTTTTTTATATGGCAAAAACACAAAATATGAAATTTTTTCTCCAAAAATTGCTTTTAAAATGAAATATTTGATGTGAAGTAACGTGAGCCTTGAATATGTCAATCATTCATAACAACATTGATTTTGATTCATTATTATTTTTATAGCAAAGACTGTTTAAAGTTAAAAAAAAACAGCCTACATGGCAGCTTTGTGTTATTAGAGTCAACTTTTTCTTGTTGCATTTGACCGGTTTGCTCTTTTATTCCACGTTTTTTGTTTTGTTTGTTTAGTTTATTTGTTTTATACCCTATTTGTCAAAGAAAATGTAGATTTTTTTATATGGCAAAAACACAAAATATGCAATGTTTTCTCCAAAAATTGCTTTTAAAAGGAAATATTTGATGTGAAGTAATGTGAGCCTTGAATATGTCAATCATTCATAACAACATTGATTTTGATTCATTATTATTTTTATAGCAATGACTGTTTAAAGTAAAAAAAAAACAGCCTACATGGCAGCTTTGTGTTATTAGAGTCAACTTTTTCTTGTTGCATTTGACTGGTTTGCTCTTTTATTCCACGTTTGTTTTTTTTTTGTTTAGTTTATTTGTTTTATACCCTATTTGTCAAAGAAAATGTAGATTTTTTTATATGGCAAAAACACAAAATATGAAATTTTTTCTCCAAAAATTGCTTTTAAAATGAAATATTTGATGTGAAGTAACGTGAGCCTTGAATATGTCAATCATTCATAACAACATTGATTTTGATTCATTATTATTTTTATAGCAAAGACTGTTTAAAGTTAAAAAAAAACAGCCTACATGGCAGCTTTGTGTTATTAGAGTCAACTTTTTCTTGTTGCATTTGACCGGTTTGCTCTTTTATTCCACGTTTTTTTTTTGTTTGTTTAGTTTATTTGTTTTATACCCTATTTGTCAAAGAAAATGTAGATTTTTTTATATGGCAAAAACACAAAATATGCAATGTTTTCTCCAAAAAGCTAAAACACTGTGGATGGACATTAGCTGCTAACTAGCTAGCCATGTCTTAAAGCACCTCTTCCTGAGGGTGTTTCAGTGTTATAACTTCACCTTTATCTTGACTTTTTACACCAAAATGCGTCCATTCTCCCTTTTCTGTCTACACACTGTGTCTGCTTGTAGGTACTCTGTGTGTGTGCGCTGCCCAACATGCTCCTAAAACCAGCAATGTCACCACGTGACGACGCACCGTCATGCCCGGGAACTCGTACTTTTTAAACAGAGTATAGTACCGTTTTTGATTCATTAGTACTGCAATACTATACTAGTACCGGTATACCGTGCAACCCTAGTTCCAAAGTATGTTATTTGTGAGAAGCGTACCAGACTCAAAGTGCTCGTTTTTGAGAGACGGTCAGAAAACGATCTGTAACGCACAATATTTGCAACATTTGGCCCAAAGCACATGTTATGTAGATAAGAACAATCCTAATATGCGTTAGTTGAAGGACAGACACCATCCAGTGTCCATGAGCAGAAGCAGAAGCACGCTTCTTGCTCCTTTCAAACAAGTTTCCGACGATGCACCAAACCCTGCAATTTCTCTGGATTCCGCGCTGGCTCGGCGTGTAGGAGCTTGTCTTTGTCTTGTGCAACATCCAGTGCGGATCCTCCTAATTGAAGGCCATGCCCAGGTCTTGCTTGCTCCAGTCTCCGATACAGAGAGAGAGAGCTGTGATGTCATTTCCAACTCGTAATGGTTTATTAGAAACATGAGGTCATTTTGGACAGTGACAAAGTTTGAGTTGCACGTGTCTTTCATTTGCCGTGGATGAAAAAAAAAAAGTTTCTTGCACGCAGGAGCGTCTGGCTCGCGAGCAGTAAAGTCTTTATTTGTACCCCATGTGTCAAAAAAGATGTAATTTGGTCTCGTGCCTTCTTGTTCTTTTATCTCCTACTCATAAAAATGAGTCATCCATATGTTTTTTGACTTTTAACATTAACGTCTCGACATCAACTTCAGATTTATCCATCAATCATACGTTTTTGTTATTTTTTGTTTGTTTTATGTTCATTTTTTCCAAAAAACTTAGTTGTTTTTTTATAGCAAACACACAAAATATGCAATTGTTATGTAAAATAGTAATATTTTCCTCCTAATTGGAGCCTAAATATGTCAATAGTTTATTATTAGACTATTGATTTTAATGCATTATTATGTTTTGAGTAATAAAAAAATCATATTAAAATTCCCAGGAATCCAAAAGGCCCCCACTCATAAAAATGAGTAGGATGAATGAAGAATCCTAACGAGTAGAAACGCTATTGACGGCTAGAAGACAAAACGGCACTTGTACTTCTGGTTGAAAGCACTAAATTTGTCTGTTTTATGTTCATTTTTTCCAACAAAACTTGGTTTTTTGTACAGCAAACACACAAAATATGCAATATGTTTCCCTAAAAATAAGAAATTCCTAACATTGATTTTGATTCATTATTATTTTTTGAGCAACGACAGTTTAAAATGTAAAAAATCCTCTTTGTGTTTTAAGAGTGGGCATTGCAACTTTTTCTTGTTACATTTCACCTTTTTTATTCCACTTTTAAAACACCCGATGTGTCAAAAAAAGATGTAATTGGGTTCCATTTTGTTCTTTGATCTCCTCCCAGCTGCTTCCCGCTGCCAAAGATATAAACACTAAATAGGTCACCATGTCTGTGCTGTAATATTGATCCATGAACATAATGTATTCTTTACGCAGCATCATCAAAACAGATGTGGGAGTGGCAGAATGAAAGAAGAAATATGGTCAAAAGACCTCTGCCATAAATCTCTATTTGACGTCCCAATCAGCCTGTCTTATCTGGCCAATATATTTCTTCCAGACACCTGTTCCAGGAAAAGACAAACCCCAGGCCGGGCCGTCTAAATCTCCGTCTTTGGCCGAGATAAAGAGCAAGTTGTCAGCGGCAGCCAAAGAGGTAGATCCTGCTAATTGAGTGTCTTCCGCCTGGCTAACTTCCTGTCTTCTCCCACCAGGGGAAACCACTGCCCAAGACCGAGCAGAAGTTTGAGAACTTTGTCAAGAGCTCCTTCAAGATTTTGGAGAAAAACGTAAGTAATTGTGTTGGAGCTCTTATCTGCCAGATAGATTTGACCTCTCTCACTCCTGCTTTGCAGCCTGAGAATGTTTCTTGAAGTACAGTAATCAGTCTATTAGTCTCTCACAGTGGCTTCCTCAACACCTTTTTCCATTGCAAATGGACTTTTGGAATGCCAACAAGAAGCCTTTATTTACATGCGGGGGCCATTTTGATATTTGGATTTTCAAAACCAATACAATATTATAGATTTTTGCCAACCTTTAGGGCTCCCCTCAAATTTGGTCCTGGGGACGCGGAAATGTTTAAAATGAGTCATATTCATTGTTTATTATTCAATGTTAAATCTCTCTAAATCAGCAATATAAAGCCAATCAAATATTTGGTATGTTTTTTTAATGTAAAATAGTCATCTTTTTTCCCCCCCAAAAAAAGAAATAATGACTATTTATTTTAATGCATTATTATGTTTTGAGTATTACAAAAAATCCTATTGAAATTCTCAGGAATCTCATAAAAATGAGTCATTTATATGATTTTTAAATTTTAACATCAACTTCAGATTTATCCATCAAACATAAGTTTTTGTCTTTTTTGTTTGTTTTTGTAAATTTTCCCCAATAAAACTTAATTTTTTGTATAGCAAACACACACAATATGCAATATTTTCCCTGAAAAATATTTAAAAATGAAGTAATTCCTAACATTGATTTTGATTCATTATTATGTTTTGAGTACGGTATTACAAAAAATCATATTGAAATTCTCAGGAATCCAAAAGGCCCCCACTCATAAAAAAGAGTCATTTATATGTTTTTTTTTAAATTTTAACATCAACTTCAGATTTATCCATCAAACATAAGTTTTGGGGTTTTTTTGTTTGTTTTTGTTAAATTTTTCCCAACAAAACTTTGTTTTTTCTATAGCAAACACACAAAATATGCAATATTTTCCCTGAAAAATATTTAAAAATGAAGTAATTCCTAACATTGATTTTGATTCATTATTATGTTTTGAGTAATAAAAAAAAATCATTTTATAATTCTCAGGAATCCAAAAGGCCCCCACTCATAAAAATGAGTCATTTATATGTTTTTTTAAATTTTAACATCAACTTCAGATTTATCCATCAAACATAAGTTTTTGTCTTTTTTGTTTGTTTTTGTTCAATTTTTCCCAACAAAACTTAGTTTTTTGTATAGCAAACACACAAAATATGCAATATTTTCCCACAAAAATTTTTAAAAATGAAGTAATTCCTAACATTGATTTTGATTCATTATGATGTTTTGAGTAATAAAAAAAAATCATTTTAAAATTCTCAGGAATGCAAAAGGCCCCCACTCATAAAAATAGTCATCCATATTTATCCATCAATCTTAAGTTTTAATTTTTTGTTTGTTTTTGTTTAAATTTTTTCCAACAAAACTTTGTTTTTTGTATAGTAAACACACAAAATATGCAATATTGATGTAAAATAGTAATATTTTATGTATACATGTATATATATGCATGTTTATATATATATATGTGTATATATGTATGTATGTATGTATGTATATGTACATATATATGTATGTATGTATGTATGTATATATGTACAGTATATATGTATGTATATATATGTATATATGTATGTATATTTATATGTATAAATATATATATTTAGATATATATGTATATGTATATACAGTATGTGTATATATATGTATATATATGTGTATGTATGTGTATATACATATATATGTATATATATATGTATAAATATATATATATATATATATATATATATATATATAGATATATATGTATAAATATATGTATATGTATATATATGTGTATATACGGTATATGTATATATGTATGTGTATATATATATATATATTTATATATATATATACATATATTTATATATATATATATTTATATATATATATATATATATATATATATATATATATATATATATATATATATATATATATATATATATATATATATATATATATATATATATATATATATACACAGTGGGGCAAAAAAATGTTTAGTCAGCCACCCATTGACAATCAATGGGTGGCTGACAAAATACTTTTTTGCCCCACTGTGTGTATATATATATATATATATATATATATATATATATATATATATATATATATATATATATATATATATATATATATATATATATATATATATATTGATTGATTGATTGATATATTTTTATTTCAAATATGCATAAAAACCAGAGCAAGCCTGATCCAATACAGTGCTATAGCCTTAACAGCCATTATAACAAAATGAAAACAATGGAGAATAAAAAACAAAAACAAATGAGCATTGGACTTTCTTTTTCTTTTTTTTACATATTTGAAAAGGAGTGAGAAGTTTACACTTATTTAATCCCACCCCTTTTCTTTAAATCATAAATTACTCTGAGCTAGAACTACCTGTTCACTCTATGTACAAACTTAATGAACTTGTATACACATAAATATATACATACATATGCACACTACACACATACATAGCCACACCATTACCACTAGTGATGATGGAAATGGTATGATGCCACCGCAGCAGCACCACTGCCTCAATGGGCAGCCCCACACTCTTGTGTAACACAAACACGCCAATATCAAAGCCCTTCTTCATCTCTGTACCTCTGGAATACCATGTACCTATACTTCTTTTGAAACTGCTTTATGTTTGGACATTGCTTTAACTCCACATTCAAACCATTCCATAGTTTCACTCCACAAATTGAAATACAAAAACTTTTTAATGGTCGTTCTATAATCAAGCATTTTGAAATTTAAATTATAACCCCCCTCTCTTGTGCTGAACAATTTTGGAATGCTTCCTGGGAGTTTATTTATTTTGGCTTCATACATTATTTGTGCAGTTTGATACAAAATAATACCATTCAATTTCAATATTTTTGACTGTAAGAATAGTGAATGAGTATGGTCCAGATATCCAACCTTGTTGATGATGCGTACAGCTCTTTTCTGAAGTATACTTATTATTAATGAGCTTTTATAATCATTCCCCCAGACTTCCACACAGTAGGTTAAGTATGGTAAGACTAATGAACAGTAGAGAATGTGGAGTGATTTGTGATCCAGAACCTGCTTTGCTTTATTTATTACTGAGATGCTTCTTGACAGCTTAGTTTGTACATGTTTTATATGTCATTTCCAGTTCATTTGATAGTCAATTGTAAGGAATTTTATTTCAATATCCACCCCATCTATTTGTATCTGCACCCTTGTTTCATGTGTCCTCTTTCCAAACAGCATTAACTTAGTCTTAGTCAGGTTTAATGACTATTTATTATAGTCAAACCAAGTTTTTACTTTACTCATTTCTTCCATAATGACTTCCTGCAATTGATTTAAGTCATCTATATATATATATGTGTGTGTATGTATACATAGATATGCAGGCCCCCACACACATTTTTTTCTCTAAATTTGGCCCCCGAGTCAAAATAATTGCCCAGGCCTGCTTTAGAGGGTGCACTTGATCAACATCGGTAGCCAGGTCAAGAGCCCTTTGCCTTCACGGCAAGCCTTAAGAGCTCTCGGCCATGATGGATATGCAGGAATGTACTATTGTTCTTCACACGGTGGACAAACATGGAGGTCTCACACATCTCCTCTAGGACTCTCTTTGAATTATGTCCAGTTTCTGTTTTAGAGGCGGAATGGGAGTACGCCTGCCAAGAGCCAGTCTTTGCCGTGATTTAGCCTCTTTTGTAGCCTTAATGAAGAGGCCGCTGGTATGTGGATGGTACCAGTCTCACATTCAAGGCCTTGGACCAGCTCAGGAGAAGCTTGCTTTCATCTTACTTCATCAAACTAAATCTCCCCGAATGCTTTCTCTTCATTTTACTGCCACTAGGAAGTTAGACAGACAACCAGGAAGTTAGGCAGACAACCAGGAAGTTTGACAGACCACCAGGAAGTTTGACATACCACCAGGAAGTTTGACAGACCACCAGGAAGTGGTACAGACAACCTGGAAGTTAGGCAGACAACCTGGAAGTTTTACAGACCACCAGGAAGTTAGACAGACAACCAGGAAGTTAGACAGACAACCAGGAAGTTTTACAGACAACCAGGAAGTTAGACAAACAACCAGGAAGTTAGACAGATAACCAGGAAGTTAGACAGACCACCAGGAAGTGGTACAGACAACCTGGAAGTTAGGCAGACAACCAGGAAGTTTTACAGACAACCAGGAAGTTAGACAGACAACCAGGAAGTTAGACAGACAACCAGGAAGTTAGACAGACCACAAGGAAGTGAGACAGACAACCAGGAAGTTAGACAGACAACCAGGAAGTTTTACAGACAACCAGGAAGTTAGACAGACAACCAGGAAGTTAGACAGATAACCAGGAAGTTAGACAGACCACCAGGAAGTGGTACAGACAACCTGGAAGTTAGGCAGACAACCAGGAAGTTTTACAGACAACAGGAAGTTTGACAGACCACCAGGAAGTGGTACAGACAACCTGGAAGTTAGGCAGACAACCAGGAAGTTTTACGGACAACCAGGAAGTTAGACAGATAACCAGGAAGTTAGACAGACCACCAGGAAGTGAGACAGACAACCAGGAAGTTAGGCAGACAACCAGGAAGTTTAACAGACCACCAGGAAGTTTGACAGACCACCAGGAAGTGGTACAGACAACCTGGAAGTTAGGCAGACAACCAGGAAGTTTTACAGACAACCAGGAAGTTAGACAGACAACCAGGAAGTTAGACAGATAACCAGGAAGTTAGACAGACAACCAGGAAGTTAGACAGACAACCAGGAAGTTAGACAGATAACCAGGAAGTTAGACAGACCACCAGGAAGTGAGACAGACAACCAGGAAGTTAGACAGACAACCAGGAAGTTAGACAGACAACCAGGAAGTTAGACAGATAACCAGGAAGTTAGACAGACCACCAGGAAGTGGTACAGACAACCTGGAAGTTAGGCAGACAACCAGGAAGTTTTACAGACAACCAGGAAGTTAGACAGACAACCAGGAAGTTAGACAGATAACCAGGAAGTTAGACAGACCACCAGGAAGTGAGACAGACAACCAGGAAGTTAGGCAGACAACCAGGAAGTTTGACAGACCACCAGGAAGTTTGACAGACCACCAGGAAGTGGTACAGACAACCTGGAAGTTAGGCAGACAACCAGGAAGTTTTACAGACAACCAGGAAGTTAGACAGACAACAAGGAAGTTAGACAGATAACCAGGAAGTTAGACAGACCACCAGGAAGTGAGACAGACAACCAGGAAGTTAGGCAGACAACCAGGAAGTTTTACAGACAACCAGGAAGTTAGACAGACAACCAGGAAGTTAGACAGATAACCAGGAAGTTAGACAGACCACCAGGAAGTGAGACAGACAACCTGGAAGTTAGGCAGACAACCAGGAAGTTTTACAGACAACCAGGAAGTTAGACAGACAACCAGGAAGTTTGACAGACCACCAGGAAGTTAGACAGACCACCAGGAAGTGAGACAGACAACCAGGAAGTTAGGCAGACAACCAGGAAGTTTGACAGACCACCAGGAAGTGGTACAGACAACCTGGAAGTTAGGCAGACAACCAGGAAGTTTGACAGACCACCAGGAAGTGGTACAGACAACCTGGAAGTTAGGCAGACAACCAGGAAGTTTTACAGACAACCAGGAAGTTAGACAGATAACCAGGAAGTTAAACAGACCACCAGGAAGTGAGACAGACAACCAGGAAGTTAGACAGACAACCAGGAAGTAAGACACACTACCAGGAAGTAAGCGGGGCAAACAGGAAGTTAAACAGGCTACTAGGAAGTTAGCTGGGCTATCAGAAACTTAGAAAGGCTATCGGGAAGTTAGACGGTAAATCAGGAAGTTAAACAGGCCACAACAAAGTTAAACAGGCAATCAGGAAGTTGGGTAATTTTAGTGAGCCTAGTTAGCCAAGCTAGCTTTAATTAGCCAAGCTACCTGGAAGTTAGGTAACTTTAGTTAGCCCAGGTAACCAGGCTAATTTTAATTAGCCAGGCTACCTGGATGTTAGGTAACTTTAGTTAGCCCAGGTAACCAGGCTAATTTTAATTAGCCAGGCTGCCTGGATGTTAGGTAACTTAAGTTACCATGAATTGATTAACGTGGACCCCGACTTAAACAAGTTGAAAAACTTATTGGGGTGTTACCATTTAGTGGTCTATTGCACAGAATATGTACTGTACTGTGCAATCTACTAATAAAAGCTTCAATCAATCAATTCAATCAATCGATCAATCAAGTTAGCTGAGTTAGCCAAGATAGCTTTAATTAGCCAGGCTACCTGGAAGTTGGGTAACTTTAGTTAGCTTAGGTAGCTGGAAGTTATGTAACTTTAGTTAGCCTAGTTAGCCAAGCTAGCTTAGGATCTGACTTGCTCTTTGTTGGCCAAGTGATGGGCTTAGATCAGAGATGGGTAAATATTTTCAGTCGGGGGCCAACTTGAGAGAAAAAATGTGTCTGGGGGGCCAAGGTGTATACATTATATATACACATTTATCTGTACAGTATGTGTGTATACATTATATATACACATTTAGATGTACAATATGTGTGTATACATTATATATACACATTTATCTGTACAGTATGTGTGTATACATTATATATACACATTTATCTGTACAGTATGTATGTATACATTATATATACACATTTAGATGTACAGTATGTGTGTATACATTATATATACACATTTATCTGTACAGTATGTGTGTATCAATGATATATACACATTTAGATGTACAGTATGTGTGTATACATTATATATACACATTTAGATGTACAGTATGTGTGTATACATTATATATACACATTTAGATGTACAGTATGTGTGTATACATTATATATACACATTTATCTGTACAGTATGTGTGTATACATTATATATACACATTTAGATGTACAGTATGTGTGTATACATTATATATACACATTTATCTGTACAGTATGTGTGTATACATTATATATACACATTTATCTGTACAGTATGTGTGTATCAATGATATATACACATTTATCTGTACAGTATGTGTGTATAAATTATATATACACATTTAGATGTACAGTATGTGTGTATACATTATATATACACATGTATCTGTACAGTATGTGTGTATAAATGATATATACACATTTATCTGTACAGTATGTGTGTATAAATGATATATACACATTTATCTGTACAGTATGTGTGTATAAATGATATATACACATTTAGATGTACAGTATGTGTGTATAAATGATATATACACATTTAGATGTACAGTATGTGTGTTTGGGTCCCTTTTTTTCAGGAACACTAATACCAAAAGTCACAATGTCTGATAGAATTCTAAAAAAGTTATGACAGACCACCTCAAAAAAACAGAATGGAATTTTACAGTTTTTTTTACTGAATGGGACACCCAAAATGTACATTGAAATAAAGAAAGTGGTATTTACAATATTAACTATGAACAATAAAAGACTGAATATTAACAACATATGAACATCGCTCCTCTTTTACGTGGGATTTAAAATATTAACTATGAACAATAAAACACTGAATATTAACAACATATGAACATCGCTCCTCTTTTACGTGGGATTTACAAATTTAACTATGAACAATAAAACACTGAATATTAACAACATCGCTCCTCTTTTACGTGGGATTTACAATATTAACTATGAACAATAAAACACTGAATATTAACAACATATGAACATCGCTCCTCTTTTACGGTGGATTTACAATATTAACTATGAACAATAAAACACTGAATATTAACAACATATGAACATCGCTCCTCTTTTACGTGGGATTTAAAATATTAACTATGAACAATAAAACACTGAATATTAACAACATGTAAACATCGCTCCTCTTTTACGTGGGATTTACAATATTAACTATGAACAATAAAAGACTGAATATTAACAACATATGAACATCGCTCCTCTTTTACGGTGGATTTACAATATTAACTATGAACAATAAAACACTGAATATTAACAACATGTAAACATCGCTCCTCTTTTACGTGGGATTTACAATATTAACTATGAACAATAAAAGACTGAATATTAACAACATGTAAACATCGCTCCTCTTTTACGGTGGATTTACAATATTAACTATGAGCAGTAAAAGACTGAATTTTAACAAAATATGAACAAATGTTCTTCTGCATGTGTTTGGGGCTGGCTGCTCTAAAAACAAGCCCCGCCCACTCTGCTGTGTTCCTGGTCTGAGCTGCTGATTACTGTAATAACTCCTAGAACACTCAAAAGTGCAGATTCCAACCATTGAAATACTTTCTATAGTTGAAGACTTACGCTCATTTAAAAACAGCACTGCACATCATAATAACGGCGACCGTTTTGATGTTAAAGGTCTAAAAAAAAATGAAGTGGAACGTCCGGCGGGCTGGATAGAAAATCATGTGGCCCGCGGGCCCTATTTTGCCCAGGTCTGGCTCAGAAGGCACTTCTCACTTCTAGCAGAATGCTTTTCTTTCATGTGGCAAGGCTGAGACTAGTCAGAGCTCAAGCACCTACTCCTGGACTCACAAAAACATGCGCTCATTCAAAGTCATTGTATGGATTTTGCCTTAATTGGTTGCAAGAAGCATTCAACTCCATGTTCAGAGGCATTCCAAAAAGTCTTACACTTGTAGGCCCGGACCGATTAACGCAACGACGAATAACTTTGCCGTCATCGATAAATTGCTGCGTCGTGTGTTTCTTTTCTTCTTCTCTGGCTTTCAAACTGGATACAAGAGGGTTCACTCGGTGCAACACTCTCCACCTTATTCCACAGTAGAATTACATGAACAGAGTGAGCCTCTTGTCAGTCAGTCGTAATCTTTGTTGTGGTACGAGCAGGCGGGACCTACCCTATTTTCCGCTCCGATATATATAAGCCACACCCACTACATTTTAGACCAATCATATTTTCCCATACATGATATGCCAGGGGTCACCAACGCGGTGCCCGCGGGCACCAGGTAGCCCGTAAGGACCAGATGAGTAGCCCGCTGGCCTGTTCTAAAAATAGCTCAAATAGCAGCACTTACCAGTGAGCTGCCTCTATTTTTTAAATGTTATTAATTTACTAGCAATCTGGTCTCGCTTTGCCTGACATTTTTAATTCTAAGAGAGACAAAACTCAAATAGAATTTGAAAATCCAAGAAAATATTTTAAAGACTTGGTCTTCACTTGTTTAAATAAATTCATTATTTTTTTTACTTTGCTTCTTATAACTTTCAGAAAGACAATTTTAGACAAAAAATACAACCCTAAAAATGATTTTAGGATTTTTAAACACATATACCTTTTTACCTTTTAAATTCCTTCCTCTTCTTTCCTGACAATTTAAATCAATGTTCAAGTAAATTTATTTTTTTTATTGTAAAGAATAATAAATACATTTTAATTTAATTCTTCATTTTAGCTTCTGTTTTTTCGACGAAGAATATTTGTTAAATATTTCTTCAGACTTATTGTGATTCAAATTCAAAAAAATCATTCTGGCAAATCTACAAAATCTGTAGAATCAAATTTAAATCTTATTTCAAAGTCTTTTGAATTTATTTAAAAAAAATTTGTTCTGGAAAATCTAGAAGAAATAATGATTTGTCTTTGTTAGAAATATAGCTTGGTCCAATTTGTTATATATTCTAACAAAGTGTAAATTGGATTTTAACCTATTTAAAACATGTCATCAAAATTCTAAAATTAATCTTAATCAGGAAAAATTACTAATGATGTCCCATAAATTATTTTTTAAATTTTTTCAAAAAGGTTCGAATTAGCTATTTTTTCTCTTCTTTTTTTTGGTTGAATTTTGAATTTTAAAGAGTCGAAATTGAAGATAAAATATGTTTCAAAATTTAATTGTCATTTTTTTCGTGTTTTCTCCTCTTTTAAACCGTTCAATTAAGTGTAAATATCATTAATTATTAATAATAACATAGAGTTAAAGGTAAATTGAGCAAATTGGCTATTTCTGGCAATTTATTGAAGTGTGTATCAAACTGGTAGCCCTTCGCATTAATCACTACCCAAGAAGTAGCTCTTGCTTTCAAAAAGGTTGCTGACCCCTGTGATATGCTATAACACACAGATATATACAGCTACCAACGATTATGGAAATGTTTATTTTCTAGAGGTTTCAAAAATTAGATTTTCAGATGAATCGTGATTCTTAATCTTAATAGAAAAAAGATATATATTTTTTTATTTTGATATATTTATAAATGTTTTAATCGGACCTGTCCAGGCACTCAGACAAATCATTAATTTTTTTTTATTAATCACTCCAACAAAATAATATACAATAATACAATTCCAATTCCAAAACCGGCCCAGCAACATTCAGAATAAAAAATCATATAGTTGATCTATATCTGCTGTGAAACAAGTGTTGGATACTTCTCCTGTTGCCTTATTTGTATTTGACTTTATTCAATGTTTGGGTAGAATTTCATTCAACAAAACCAGTTTTATTTCAAATGACATATAAATGTGTTAGAGCTGTTCAACTATTTTATGGAGGAATGTAGTTAATCATACAACTGGCACCAAATGTTGTTCAAAAAGTCTAGGTTTTGAATGGAGAATCGATTCTGAATCAAATCGTTACCGCCAAGAATCGAATCGAATCAAATCATGTTGTGCCTAAAGATTCACAGCCCTATTATTTACATACCTAATTGTTTCCAAATGGTTTCTGTAAGCCACACCCACTAAAGCTTAGAAGAAAAAAACATTTTCCATTTATTAGCCGCAGATGTATACGTTGTGAAATGAGTTATATACCTTAATTGTTTCCAAACGGTGCCTGTAACAGGGCAGTAAAACGGCTGATCAAACAAAACAGAAGTCATGGTCATGGACCCACCAGCTGCGCAAGCTAGCTTTCCAATCAGCTAAACAGACTCAATAACTCCACAGTAACGTTTTGGTGAATTTACTGAGGGATTTGTAAAACCATTCTGGGTATCACTACATCTTATCTGTCTTGTCTTTTAACAAAGAAACAAGGAAGTCACAATCTTCGTTCAATGAATGTTCTGCAATTTGTCGTCCCCAAAGTAAGAACTGAACTGGGCAAGAAAGCATTTAGGTTTTCAGCAGCGAAGGCTTGGAATAACCTACAATCGAATATTAAACTTCAAACCCTTGTTACGTTGAATGAGTTTAAAGCTTCTGTGAAAGGACTGCAGTCTACCTTGTCTGTATGCACATGTGTTATGTGAGCAAGTTTTAATGTCGTAAATGTGAAGTTTTATGTATTTGTTTACTGTTTTTAATGTAACCTTGCTGCTGCCCTCTTGGCCAGGTCTCCCTTGGAAAAGAGATCTTTGATCTCAATGGGATTTTACCTGGTTAAATAAAGGCTAATAAATAAATAAATAAATTTGTGAAAGTGAAACAATACAAAAAGAATGCCATTGTAAGTTAATAATACTAACACAGACTCTCGTAAACCTGTTAGCGTATTAGCTAGCGACGTTAGTTATATTGATTATGATAGCAGGTACAAATATGCATGAAAACACTCCTACAGACATCACACACGGGACGATTTAGTAAGTAAGAATTGTTGTAGTTATATTGTAAAACTTACAAACGTTGCTTAGAGTGATAAATAAAGAAGTGGAAACGCTATTGACGGCTGGAAGACTGAATGGCACCTGTACTTCGGGTTGAAAGCACCTGCATTGAGCAAACGCGTCCAAAAGATGGCGCCATAGCACAAACAATAACACACCTATTTAGTGTCTTTGCATGTATTTTGTATTTTTTAACTCTTTGTGTCATATCAATAAATGTGTTATAAGCCACAGGCTTCAAAGTGTAGGAAAAAAGTAGCGGCTTATAGCCTGGAATTGATGGTATATATCAGGGGTCGGTAACCCAAAACGTTGAAAGAGCCATATTGGACCAAAAATACAAAAAACAAATCTGTTTGGAGACGCAAAAAATGTAAAGCCGTATAAAGGTCTTATAATGAAGGCAACACATGATGTAAGTGTTTATATTAGCTATAATATCCTACAATCAAAATGACTATTTGTGGCAGGCTGACGCAAATCTTGGTTGACAGAAAAGTATATAAAAGTCATATTTATTCGACACATTTTTACATTAGAAACCATTAGTAAATCAGAGGCTACTCAGAAGGTGAGATAACTCCTGGAAATGACGGTCTTTTAATGGCCAGATGTGTGTGTCCAAGTTAAAGGAAACGGCAGACTGTCTTATTTTAATAGATTTGTTACAATCTTCGGCAAGCCAGGTAATGTTTGCTGAGGTCTGGAACAACATGGCACACAAACAACTATCTGAAATGCAGCCAACATTACATACAGTTAATGTGTCATGAGTAGGGATGTCCGATAATGGCTTTTTGCCGATATTGTCCAACTCTTTAATTACGGATACCGATATCAACCGATACCGATATCAACCGACACTGATATATACAGTCGTGGAATTAACACATTACTATGCCTAATTTGGACAACCAGCTATGGTGAAGATAAGGTCCTTTTTTTAAAAATTCATAAAATAAAATAAGATAGATAAATTAAAAAACATTTTCTTGAATAAAAAAGAAAGTAAAACAATATAAAAACCGTTACATAGAAACTAGTAATTAATGCAAATGAGTCAAATTAACTGTTAAAGTTTAGTACTATTTAGTGGAGCGGCAGCACGCACAATCATGTGTGCTTACGGACTGTATTCCTTGCAGACTGTATTGATATATATTGATATATAATGTAGGAAGCAGAATATTAATAACAGAAAGAAACAACCCTTTTGTGTGAATGAGTGTGAATGGGGGAGGTTTTTTGGGTTGGTGCACTAATTGTAAGTGTATTTTGTGTTGTTTATGTTGATTTAATAAAAAAACAAAAAAACGATACCGATAATAAAAAAAAAAACGATACCGATAATTTCCGATATTACATTTTAAAGCATTCATCGGCCGATAATATCTCTAGTCATGAGACATGCAAATATAAATGATATACAAAGAGGATACAAGTAAAGGATATTAAATGAGCTCAAATATAGCTACAATAATGATGCAATATGTACATACAGCTAGCCGAAATAGCATGTTAGCATCGATTAGCTTGCAGTCATGCACTGACCCAAATATGCCTGATTAGCACTCCACACAAGTCAATAACGTCAACAAAGTGCACCTTTGTGCATTCACGCACAGCATACAACGTTTGGTGGACAAAATGAGACAAAGAAGGAGTGGAAGATTTTACATGTATACAAACTGTAACAGTCCACACTACGGTGAGTTCAAGAACTGCCGAAATGAGTAGGACAAAATACCCTCATCAGTGAAGCATACAACATATTAAACTTTCTAACAATTGGGAAGGTTTGTGTCATGTTGGTCCTCAAACAAAAAACATAGTAAAACACAACAATATTTTCCCCCCCATCCTTTTCCATTTTCAAGCCTCTTTTAAAAATGCTCCAGGCACTAAAGAGGCTGACCCCCGGTATATATAATAACTATCTGCAGTAGGACTTTTATTTGGAGTGGCAAACGACATAAAAAAACCCTAAAAAGTCCATCATGTTTATGAACTTTTGTCCTTCTCGGCTTCCTCAGGTGGTCAAGGACCTGTGGGCGTTTGTCAGAACCCTGAAGATGGAGAAGAAGTAGACCAGCGCTCGCTCCAATCGCCCCCTCGCGTCCCGCCAGGTGATTTAAAGGCACAGTCGGCGACATTTCCTACTTAGACCTTTCCCCGTGTCAACAACGCTCTTTGACTCCATTGTGCGCGGCGTTTTTCACACCTGTAGCCAGGCGACAGCATGGCCAGTTCACACCTGAAGAGCCACCTGCTGCACACCTCACTTTTTTACCAGGTTGAAATGGTGTGCGCGCGACTTCCTGCATTCTGTCCAATCACACGCCCCTATTCAGAGTCAATGATGCAATAGGAAATATTGCAGAATGTGCCTTTAAATGTCTCTACTGTCCCAGTTCTAACATAAATATCAGGGGCCGTACTTATCAAGCTTCTTAGAGGGCCATTTTACACTCAAGTCCTGAGAATTTGCGAAATTTAGACCTACTCTCAAACTTAAGAATAAAAGCTTTTTATCAACGTTCTTAAGTCTAAGAATCACTCCTACTCTCCACGATATTTAAGAGACCTTCAGAGGTGTCTTAAGTGGTTAGGAGTTGCCAGCAGGGGATGGCACTGAGGCGAGAGAGACGTGCGCGAACGTTCAGGGAGCGGAACGATGTTCTGGATTTGTTTGATGACGAGCAGCTGATCAAACGGTATCTTTAGACAGAGCGGGTAATATTTTTGTCACAGATTTAATACTTTTCGATTCCATGTTGATTTCTGCATGTGTCTGCAGTGGGCTAGTATATATAGAGCCACCCACACCAGTTTCAAATTAGTTGCCTAATTAACGAATTGGAAAGAAAATGTTATGACAGTAGCGTATGTGAGGTGAGTGACGTCAGTGAGTGTGTGGGCGAGAGAAGAGAGGGAGCGGTAACGTGAGTGCCGGCGGGGACTAGTTTGTTTTGTATTATTTTGTAGTTTATTGTCAAAATATACACTCCCATTGTCCATTTAAATATTTCCAAGATATTTCTTTATTCTTAGACAACGGATTCCCTTCCGTGATTGGTCATTTCTATGGACACAGAAATGACGTCACCTAAAATTGCGTTTACGGCACATAGTAATGTCGTAATTCAGCTCTGAGTGTGACACTTAAGATTCAGTCCTACACTTCGCTGAAAGTGTGAGTAAGACGCTTGATAACTAACTTTTAAGTGCAGCTTTCAGCCAAGAATTTATTTACTCTTAAGTCAACTCTTAGCAGACTTCTTAGGAGTCATTCTAAGAAGCTTGATAAGTACGGCCCCTGATCTTACCTGACATTTTCATACATGCTTTTTAGTTGTGCTCCAGCTAGATGTTTGCTAACAAATTAGCACCGTGGTTCGCGGTCATCACATGTTCTCCATCCTTACATGTCTTTACAACTTTTTTATGTTGGATGTTCTGCCAGGAACACACCCGCCCCTTCTGAAACGCTCCACTCTACTGTACTTTCCAGGCTATAGAGCGCACTGCAAAAAGTCAGTGTTCAAAAACAAGAAAAAATAATTACAAAAACGAGGGGTATTTTCATTGAATTAAGCAAAATTATCTGCCAATAGAACAAGAAAATTCGGCTTGTCAAGACTTTCCAAAACAAGTAAAATGAGCTAACCTCAATGAACCCAAAAATACCTTAAAATAAGTATATTCTCACTAATAACAAGTGCACTTTTCTTGGTAAAAAAAAAAGGAGACCTTTTTCTCAATATGTTGAAAAATATTCTTAACTTAAATAAAAGCTAGTGCCATTATCTTGACATAAAGATATGCGCTCGGCATCATGATTTTTTTTTTCACGCTTGAAGTAAGAAATTATTACTTTAAAAAAGTAGTTTTATACTTGTGAATGTTGATGACACAACTTTGCAACAGTTGATATTCTAGTTTCAAGCGTGTTTTACTCAATATAGCTCATCAAATCTCAGCAACAAGCTGTAATATCTTACTGAGATCATTTAGGACCAAAACACTTAAAACAAGTAAAACACTCTAACATCAAATCTGCTTAGTGAGAAGAACTACCGTAATTTCCGGACTATAAGGCGCACCTGACTATAAGCCGCACCAGCTAAATTTAGGGGAAAATACAGATTGTTCCATATATAAGCCGCACCCGACTATAAGCCGCACCAGCTAAATTTAGGGGAAAACACAGATTGCTCCATATATAAGCCGCACCCGACTATAAGCCACACCAGACTATAAGCCGCACCAGCTAAATTTAGGGGAAAATACAGATTGCTCCATATGTAAGCCGCACCCGACTATAAGCCGCACCGGACTATAAGCCGCACCAGCTAAATTTAGGGGAAAATACAGATTGCTCCATATATAAGCCGCACCCGACTATAAGCCGCACCTGACTATAAGCCGCACCAGCTAAATTTAGGGGAAAATACAGATTGCTCCATGTATAAGCCGCACCCGACTATAAGCCGCACCTGACTATAAGCCGCACCAGCTAAATTTAGGGGAAAATACAGATTGCTCCATATATAAGCCGCACCCGACTATAAGCCGCAGGGTTTTGATGTGTAATTACCGTAGTATGTAACCCTATATACTCCTGCTACCACGGAGGGGATTGTCGGGACAGAGATGACTGTTTGGGAACGCAAAGCGTCCCATTTATTAACAATAAATCTTTCAATCATTCAATCAAACTTTCACATCTTTGACATGGCGAACAGCATTCGTGCAGAGTACAAATAATACAACGCTGCAAAGTAATACAAAGTGCTCGCCTGTACGTTATCAAAATAACCAGCCTACCGGTATATGAAAAGTCAGTCTTTAATCATTGTGTCATCGTCTTCCTCCTGCGTACTAAAACCACCGAAATCCTCTTCGTCGGTGTCGGAGAAGAACAGGCCGTAAATAAGCCGCACCCTTGTATAAGCCGCAGGGACCAGAACGAGGGGGAAAAGTAGCGGCTTATAGTCCGGAATTTACGGTATCTTATCAGACAGAAAATAAGCAAATATCACCCTTATTTGAGATGTTTAATCTGATTTAGATTTCAGTTTTTGCAGTGTAAGCCGTACCTACTAAAGGTTAGAAGAAAACATCTTTCCATATATTAGTCGCAGATATATACGTTGTGAAATGACTTACAGTATTTTTCGGACTATAAATCGCTCCTGAGTATAAGTCGCACCGGCCGAAAATGCATAATAAAGAAGGAAAAAAACATATATAAGTCGCACTGGAGTATAAGTCGCATTTTTGGGGGACATTTATTTGATAAAAGCCAACAGCAAGAATAGACATTTGAAAGGCAATTTAAAATGTGTAAAGAATAGTGAACAACAGGCTGAATAAGTGTACGTTATATGAGGCATAAATAACCAACTGGTATGTTAACGTAACATATTATGGTAAGAGTCATTCAAATAACTATAACATATAGAACATGCTATACGTTTACCAAACAATCTGTCACTCCTAATCGCTAAATCCCATGAAATCTTATACGTCTAGTCTCTTACGTGAATGACATCAATAATATTATACGATATTTTACGCTAATGTGTTAAAAATTTCACACATGAGTCGCTCCTGAGTATAAGTCGCACCCCCGGCCAAACTATGAAAAAAACTGTGACTTATAGTCCGAATAATACGGTATTTACACAGAAAATATTTTGTAAATGTTTATTTACATACCTAAACACAGATCAAACTCAACAGAAGTCATGGACGCAAGCTAGCTCTCCAATCAGCTAAAAGTCTGTTTAGCTGATTGGAGAGCTAGCTTGCGTCCATGACTTCTGTTGAGTTTGATCTGTGTTTAGGTATGTAAATAAACATTTACAAAATATTTTCTGTGTAAATACCGTATTATTCGGACTAACTCCACGCTGACGTTTTGGCGAATCTACTGAGGAATTTGTGAAAGTGAAACAATACAAAAAGAATGCCATCGTAAGTTAATAATACTAACACAGACACTCGTAAAAACGACGCTAGCTTGATTGCATTACGATAGCGCGCACAGATATGCAAGAAAACACTCCGACAGACATCACACACGGGACGATTTAGTGAGTAAGAATTGTTTTAGTTATATTGTAAAACTTACAATCCTTACGAGTAGAAACGCTATGGACAGTTTTACTTCCGACTCAAAGCATTAAAACAGGAAGCGGAAAAAAACTTGTATGAGATTACCGTATTTTCCCGACTTTAGAGTGCACCGTGTATATAAGCCACACCCACTAATTTTTAGAAGAAAAAAAATGATGCTTGACAATTAGCCGTACCGGAGTATAAGTTGCAGATATCTACGTTGTGAAATAACTTATTTACGTACCTTCGTTGTTTCCAAATGGTGTCTGTAACGCGGCAGAAAATGGCCGATCAAACAAAACGTCAGTCATTGTCATGGACCCACTAGCTGCTCAAGCTAGCTTTCTAATAAGCTAATCAGACTCAATAACTCCACGGTGACGTTTTGGTGAATTTACTGAGGAATTTGTGAAAGTGAAACAAAACAAAAAAAATGCCAATAATTTAATAATCGTCTTATTATATTAGTTAATGCTAACGACACTAGCGCCATAATATTACGATAGCAGGTACAAATATGCAAGAAAACACTCCTACAGACATCACACACGGGACGATTTAGTGAGTAAGAATTGTTTTAGTTATATTGTAAAACTTACAATCCTTACGAGTAGAAACGCTACGGACAGTCTTACTTCCGACTCAAAGCATTAAAACAGGAAGCGAAAAAAAACTTGTATGAGATTACCGTATTTTCCCGACTTTAGAGTGCACCGCTATATAAGCCACACCCACTAATTTTTAGAAGAAAAAAAAATGATGCTTGACAATTAGCCGTACCGGACTATAAGTTGCAAATATCTACGTTGTGAAATAACTTATTTACGTACCTTCGTTGTTTCCAAATGGTGTCTGTAACACGGCAGAAAATGGCCGATCAAACAAAACGTCAGTCATGGTCATGGACCCACTAGCTGCTCAAGCTAGCTTTCTAATCAGCTACTCAGACTCAATAACTCCACGGTGACGTTTTGGTGAATTTACTGAGGAATTTGTGAAAGTGAAACAAAACAAAAAAGAATGCTATTGTAAGTTAATAATCGTCTTATTATATTAGTTAATGCTAACGACACTAGCGCCATAATATTACGATAGCAGGTACAAATATGCATGAAAACACTCGGACAGACATCACACACGGGACGATTTAGTGAGTAAGAATTGTTTTAGTTATATTGTAAAACTTACAATCCTTACGAGTAGAAACGCTATGGACAGTTTTACTTCCGACTCAAAGCATTAAAACAGGAAGCGGAAAAAAACTTATATGACAAGACCGTATTTTCCCGACTTTAGAGTGCACCGCTATATAAGCCACACCCACTAATTTTTAGAAGAAAAAAATGATGCTTGACAATTAGCCGTACCGGACTATAAGTTGCAGATATCTACGTTGTGAAATTACTTATTTACATACATTTACTGAGGAATTTGTGAAAGTGAAACAAAACAAAAAAGAATGCCAATAATTTAATAATCGTCTTATTATATTAGTTAATGCTAACGACACTAGCGCCATAATATTACGATAGCACGTACAAATATGCATGAAAACACTCGGACAGACATCACACACGGGACGATTTAGTGAGTAAGAATTGTTTTAGTTATATTGTAAAACTTACAATCCTTACGAGTAGAAACGCTATGGACAGTTTTACTTCCGACTCAAAGCATTAAAACAGGAAGCGGAAAAAAACTTATATGACAAGACCGTATTTTCCCGACTTTAGAGTGCACCGCTATATAAGCCACACCCACTAATTTTTAGAAGAAAAAAATGATGCTTGACAATTAGCCGTACCGGACTATAAGTTGCAGATATCTACGTTGTGAAATTACTTATTTACATACATTTACTGAGGAATTTGTGAAAGTGAAACAAAACAAAAAAGAATGCCAATAATTTAATAATCGTCTTATTATATTAGTTAATGCTAACGACACTAGCGCCATAATATTACGATAGCAGGTACAAATATGCATGAAAACACTCCGACAGACATCACACACGGGACGATTTAGTGAGTAAGAATTGTTTTAGTTATATTGTAAAACTTACAATCCTTACGAGTAGAAACGCTATGGACAGTTTTACTTCCGACTCAAAGCATTAAAACAGGAAGCAGAAAAAAACTTGTATGAGATTACCATATTTTCCGGACTTTAGAGCACACTTTAGTAAAAAAACCAAACCCCAAAAATCAAAATTGCGCAATAGCGCCCCCTAGGAAAAAAACAAAACAAACTGCCTGTAACTCCCACTAGGAAGGTCGTAGAGACATGAAACAAAAACCTCTATGTAGGTCTCGCTTAGACCTACAACTCATAATGACACATCTTCGGGCAAAAACCAACAGGAAGTTGGCAATTTCACATTTTTTACAAAAATGTACTAAAAACACTCCTTTTTACGTTTTTGACCTCTAATTTGACCCCCTTAAAATACTTCAAAACTCACCAAACTTCTCACACACATCGGGACTGGTGAACATTGCGATCTAAAAAAAAAACCGAACCCCAAAACTCAAAATTGTGCTCTACATAATTTTTGAAAAAAACAGAGAAAAAACTGCTCCTCAGAGGAAAACTCAGACAAAACTGCTTGTAACTTCCGGTAGAGACATGAAACAAATACCTCTATGTAGGTCTAGCCTAGACCTACATTTCATAGATTGACATCCTTCAGCAAAAATCAACAGGAAGTTTGCTATTTCTCCTTCAAAACTAAATTTTTGTTACAACCGGTCACCAAACATCAAACGTTATTTCCTCTGAGCGCGTTTGTCGTTTCGGCTTCAAACTGCTACAGGAGAGAGATTGAACCCTTCTGATTAAAAGTTGACGAAAGAGTTGTGATTAGTGCTGCCGTTTAGATTTTACGAGCCTTCAAAGACCCGCAGCACTAAAGTTGCTCCGGTGCCAAAAATGACAACGAAAATGCAATTACTCCTTCTTTGTCCTCAATACACACAATACCCTATAATGACAATGTGAACTCAGACACAACTTCCTCTAACTCCCAGTACCAATATCGTAGAGACACGAAACAAAAACCTCTATGTAGGTCTCACTCAGGACTACCACTGGACAAAAGTATTGGGACACCTAGGACTAGCACCTGCCAAAAGGCGGACCCGACCAACGCTGCTTGCAGCTTTAATTTGACTTGTTTTTGGAAAGTCTTGCCAAGCCAAATGTTCTTGTTCTAATGGCAGATAATTTTGCTTAGTTCAAATAAAATACCCCTCATTTTTGTATTTTTTTTTCTTGTTTTTGAACACTGACTTTTTGCAGTGCACCCGCAGGGAGCGAACTCGTCCAAAAGATGGCGCCGTATCACAAACAATAACACGCCTTTTTAGTGTCTTTTCATGTGTTTTCTTAAAAACTTTTGGCATGATGGCCGCCAGCGAATAAAAATCCGCCAATCAGCCGTGCCGTTTAATAGGCCGCAGGGCTCAAAGTGTAGGAAAAAGTAGCGGCTTTGCGCAAGCAAAGGCTCCTTTTGCCGAGATCTTGCCAACGCAATTTGGAAGTGGGAATATGACTTGTATAAAAGCAACAGCTGTTCTTTCTGGAACGTTCCTGAGTTGCCAGGAGGCTCCTGTGATTCAGCAACATCATCATAAGGTATCTATTAGAGAGTGACACCAGCCTAAAGGGATGCCATTGTCTGCGTGCTCCAATGTGGACATAAAGTACACACGTTCATTGTCTGCACGCTCCAATGTGGACGCATAAAAGCGTGCGGCCAATCCACGCCTATGAAGTGTTTACGATGACATCTGACCAGGCTGCTTTTTAACCATTTCAATGCTTCACCTCAGCAGGAATCAAACTGTGTGCACGTCTAACAACTCATTTACCAAATGTGTTCTCCTAGTTCAGGGGTCGGCAACCCAAAATGTTGAAAGAGCCATATTGGACCAAAAATCTGTCTGGAGCCGCAACAAATTAGAAGCCATATTACATACAGATAGTGTGTCATGAGATATACATTGAAGTAAGATGACTTAAAGGAAGCTAAATGACCTCCAATATAGCTACAAATGAGGCATAATGATGCAATGGGTGAGGGCGGACCTACGTCACTTCCGCCTACCAATCCCCTAGCAACCGGGAATTCGTTGAAAACAAAGCAGCTCACAGCGAACACGGCATTGACAGAAAAAGCATTTAACGAGCGTTGTGGCTTGGAAGTCGGCGTTAAATCCTTCATTTACGCATTTTTACTTATTCGCATATCGTGTGAAAAACCGAAAATGTATTATTTGCGTCAGACTCGTCTCAGTGAACTTTAAAGCGTCTCAGGCTTAGCTTAGCTTGCTAGTTAGCTTAGCCTGCGCGCTACTAAGAAAGAGACGCGGAAGTTATCAACAACAAGATCAAGTGTTAGTGTATAAAATATTGACAGATTTGAGGGCTACATGTATTGTTTAAGTACAACTGTTCTTCGCCAGGTGTTCTTAGGCCGCCCTGGCTTACGTTTTCCCGGTGGTGTCCATCTTAACGCTGCCTTTGGTATCCTCTCGTTGTCCGGTTTTCCAAAATAGCTAGCTAGGCTATAGACTATATAGTATATACCGCATGTTATTTTTGTACAACAACAACTTCAGCTGTCGAATGTTATAAGGTACAAAATCCAACAAGTACAACATTAGCACGGACGTATAGCCAAGTTGTGGTTAAGAAGGTGGATTTTTGTTCCTTATATTTAGCAGAAACGAAGTGATCCGAACACACGACCCGGGACTTTGGGGGACTCCAGTGAGAACCGTCCTCGTTTTCCCGGTGTAAAGCTGCGAGCCATTTGTCTCGTCTCTGTGGGCTTTTATCACGC
Organism: Entelurus aequoreus; assembly: GCF_033978785.1. NCBI lineage: Eukaryota > Metazoa > Chordata > Actinopteri > Syngnathiformes > Syngnathidae > Entelurus > Entelurus aequoreus. The sequence goes on along the minus strand of NC_084758.1, from coordinate 34,174,577 downwards.
TTTGGCAGAACAAAATACAACCTTTGTTTTCCCTGTTTCCAGTTGTGGTTAGCACAACCAAAAACAACACAGTTTTTCGGCATTTTGGAGGCAGAATGACGGGTTTAACCAGCGTCAGTCGACAGGTTAAAGAGTATGGGCAACGGATTGTTTTCAACGCCAGTCTGGTTGCTATGGCTCGAAGAACCCGTATGTAGCTCAGTTGCCCGGATGTCGGCCCTCACCCATATGTACATATAGCTAGCCTAAATAGCATGTTAGCATCGATTAGCTTGCAGTCATGCAGTGACCAAATATGTCTGATTAGCACTCCACACAAGTCAATAACATCAACAAAACTCACCTTTGTGCATTCACGCACAACGTTAAAGGTTTGGTGGCATAAAACACGTCCTAGAAAGTCGGAGAAAGTTATCCATGTAAACAAACTAAGGTGAGTTCAAGGACCGCCAAAATTAGTAGGACAAAACGGCGCTCGCCAAATACTGGAATCAGTGAAGCATGTTTAATATAAACAGTGTGCTTTATAACAATTAGTGTCATGTTTGTCCTCCTACAGAAACCATACTAAAACAACAAATATTTTTTTTCCCCATCTTTTTCCATTTTTCATACATTTTTGAAAAAGCTCCAGAGAGCCACTAGGGCGGCGCTAAAGAGCCGCGGGTTGCCGACCCCCTGTCCTAGTTTAATGAATGTAGTCAACCCTTTTTTTTTAATGAATGATAGTTATTTTGTGTACGGCAGCTGGACAAGAATATTGTTTTATGACTCTTGTGCTCATTAGTGTGTAACTACTACTTTGTAGCAATGCGTAGACATTTGTAACGTTAGTGATCATTTTCTTCATTCCTCAGTGCTCTGTGAAATGTGCCCAAATAAAGGGAAGTCTGGACAGGATCTGTTTGACAAAACTCCTGCTATTGTCATTCAATGAAAAAACAGGTGTGTCCAAAGTGGGGCCCACATTCTACAATTGTAAAATGACTACTACAAAAACATCAAAGTAGAATAAAAAGGTAACGAGAATAACTTACAATGTTGACTTATAACTAGGGGTGTAACGGTACGTGTATTTGTATTGAACCGTTGGGTTCCGGTTCGGTTCGGAGGTGTACCGAACGAGTTTCCACACGGAAATTAAGTAGCGTAACGCACGTTGTGTAAACAATGCACAACAAGGCACAACACACGGCATGCTATCAGCTAACGGGCTACGATACGTCCTCTTTTTACCGGACATGTCCTCTTTTGCGGAGCTGTCAGGGCGGAGTTTCTTAAATGCCTCAAATGTCCGGCATTTTGAGTTAGGGTTGCGTGTGTTTTCAATGTACGTTCAGGGTTAAGAAGGGGTTGAAAACAAAACAAATTGAGGGAGGGGCAGAGACAGAGAGAGTTATGATAAACGCGCATGCGTCGCCAGGCTCTGCTTTTTATCCATAGATTTATCATTTTATTATCTATAACAGGGGTGTCAAAAGTGTGCCCCGGAGTTTTAAAGGCCCACGGCACATTCTAAAAATACTATTAAAATAAGCAAAAACATTAAAAAAAAGCTTAAAGGTTAAATGTAATTTAGAGAAAGTTGCAATGTTGACTAATAAAACAAAGCTGTTTTTTTTTTTCCTTTCAAACTGTCATTGCTCAAAACATAATATTGAATCAAAATCAATGTTATTATGAATTATTGACCTATCCAAGGTTCCCATTACCTCACATCAAATATTACACTAAGAAAAATATTTTTGGTGGAAGATTTAGCAAATTTGGTAAATAAATAACCCAAAAAGTTTATATTTTGTGGTTTTCTTACTGTACCGAAAATGAACCGAATCGTGACCTCCAAACCGAGGTACGTACCGAACCGAAATGTTTGTGTACCGATACACCCCTACTAATAACACAAAGCTGTTTTTATTTGTAGTTTAAAAAATAAAAATAACAATGAATCAAAGTCAACGTTGTTATGAATCAGTTCAGTTTCAGTTCAGTTTAGTTTCAGTTTCAATATTTTTTGTTTTTGCTGTAAAAAACATAATTCCAACTTGTAATGGATGGACTGATCTGAAGTTGATCTACACACGTACACTAGCGTTCAAAAGTTTGGGGTCACATGTAAATGTCCTTATTTTTGAAGGAAAAGCACTGTACTTTTCAATGAAGATAACTTTAAACTAGTCTTAACTTGAAAGAAATACACTCTATACATTGCTAATGTGCTAAATGACTATTCTAGCTGCAAATGTCTGCTTTTTGGTGCAATATCTACATAGGTGTATAGAGGCCCATTTCCAGCAACTATCACTCCAGTGTTCTAATGTGTTTGCTCATTGGCTCAGAAAGCTAATTGATGATTAGAAAACCCTTGTGCAATCATGTTCACACATCTGAAAACACTTTAGCTCGTTACAGAAGCTACAAAACTGACCTTCCTTTGAGCAGATTGAGTTTCTGGAGCATCACATTTGTGGGGTCAATTAAACGCCAGAAAAAGAGAACTTTCATCTGAAACTCGACAGTCTATTCTTGTTCTTAGAAATGAAGGCTATTCCACAAAATTGTTTGGGTGACCCCAAACTTTTGAACGGTAGTGTAAGTGTTGAAATAAAAATAAAAAACTTAGAAGAAAAGTCATCATTAAATGGCCCTGATATCTCATTAATAAATCATCTTGTTTTCCAATATCTCTATAAATGATAACAGCCAGGATATGCTCATTTCAAAATTACATTTACAGCCCAGAAATTGTTATTGTTTCATTTCGGGCTATATAAATAAACTTTGATTGATTGATTGATTGATTTTGATGCCCCGCCCTCCACCGTTTGACCAATTAGAAAGTCCGTGAGTGTGTCACATCCAGGTTGCCATCATGGTCTGGCTACTGCCACTGGTAAAGTTACTAAACATGTCAGACCTTAGTCCATCTAAAAGTTACCATTCTCCTCCTATTCATAACAAAGCCAGGAACAAAAACCAGGATTTGCCTTTGAAAGATGAAGACCATTGAAGATTTTTTCATCTGACGCCAAACTTGCTCATTTCCTCTTTGATAGGTAAGTCAGGCATTTACATTTTCTTATGACTTGTCATAAATGGAAATGGACATTTGGTATGTAAACTGTATGGTCCAATACAGTCTATGATCTTGTCTCACAAAGACAGTATGTTCCTGCAACCACTGTTAGCATGCTAGCCCGGTCAATGACACATGGACATACACGCTAACATATGCTAGTTAGCATGTATGTCCATGTGTCGTACAACTGACAGGACAACATATATTTAGTACAAATAAAAGCTATGTGGATATGGGTAGTGTCAGTGCCTATTTCCTTCTCAATATGCTGATACGCTGAGGGAATGGCTTCCGACATTGTTATCATGGCAATGTGAAACGTATGGAGACAGACAAATCACATGATCAAATAATTCCTCATGGGTGTTTGCATATTGTGGACTACATGCACCAAGTTATTTGGCAATCTGAAAGGTTTGAAACAGTAGCCTATAGGCATACTTTGGTAAAATGTCTCTTCTTTAGTTTTTAGTAAGGCGCCCCGTAAAAGATGGGAAAAAGGTAAAACGCTGGGGAAAAAGATGAGTAAAAAAATACAATCTAGACTGGGCTCCTTAGGGGTCTAGTCTGGAGTGGGGAAAAACCTCCATGCAATACACACATAAACACGTTACATTTAATCACGACAAACTCCCAACAGAGGGGCGGGGGCCTATGAAGCGCTGCCATCCGACCATCACCCCGAGGGGAAACAAGCGGTAGTGAAGGCGTGGGGTGGGGGTGTGCCCAATTGTCTTGGGTGTGATGATGTAATGTTTTTTATAGACTGAGGCCGATCTGCAAAAGTTCGACTCCAGGTGTCATTGAGGTGGGTGGGAGGTCAAAAGCGTCCATCATTGAGGTGTCCTCAGGGGTGTTTTTCAGAACAGACTGGTCCTGTTTTCACAGCGTCAAGGCCATTCGAGGGAGTCAAATCGTAGATTAGGATATTTGTTTTCCGCGAGCGGACAAAACAATGACTTGTCTGTTCTATTTGTCCATGCTGGGTGCTCTCAAATTCAATTAAATTTTCCTTTTCAGCAAGCTTCTCCATGATGTGATCCATCTTGCGATTCAGTTCAGAAATCGCCACAGTCTGTGTTCCCACAGTCCTGCCCAAGCCATCCATTGCGACGAACAGCCTTTGGGCTCCTTGAGTGGCTGCCATCGTCTTACCAATTTGACGATACACCAGAGCAATGCCCAGCCCAATCAGCAGGTGCCCCGCGATCACGGTTCCAAATAAGTAGATGTCTTCCACGTCCTCGATGGAAAGGACTGAGAGGCACATGATTCTCCATTTATCCCAGGAATCTCTCACGTACCCCCGCAGCAATGGTTCCATCAGGGCAGCCAGGCTACCCCGAACCTCTTTTCCTCGTCAAAAAGATTTTGTCAATTGCGTCGAGAGTCCAGCTGATCATTTCCATGTCTGATGTTTAGATTTGAGGACAGCGCAAAGAAAGAGGCTTCGAAAAAGTTCAGACAAGACAAAAACAAAGACAGCAAGCTGGGAGAAGAGGGAGCGGAAAGAAATGTGACCGCCCTCACCAGAGGCAAGACAGAAAGTCTATGTATTGTTTTGGTTTTGAAAATGAAAAAGATCAACATACGCTTGATTGATATGCTTCCTAAGTCTTTGTTTTGGCTTTTTCCTGCGTGTGGTACAAAGAACACGAGTGATGATAACCATAGAAGCAGGAAATGGTTGGCAAATAACACATTACTTGATTGTGTTTCCCAACTGTAGTGGCTATAAAAGGCCACTAGATGTCACTATCTGTCATCTTCAGAGGGTGAGTAGTTTCCTTTGATCACAATCGTCTTTTTACACCTGAATGATCGTGACAACATGAATCAAAAGTCCAAATGTTTAGAATGGACTTGGATGATTCTCTCTTCTGCTCACCAGCGCCGCTGGATGCACTCGGCCTCGGAAGAGAACCTGAAATGTGAGTCAACATTGTGACTTTTTGCTACCTGCTTTTGTCTTATTTGCTCCTGAAAAAGTGTTGTACAAAACAAACTTCCTTCATACTTCCTCCAAATGGAACTTGCTCCATGTGTGATGTTTCATTCAAGTGTGACGTCAGCACATATTCCATATATGGTCGAAATGGAGGTGAAGAGCATTGCGCCAGTCTGACCATGTGCTCAATGAGCTCCTCCCGTTTCTCCATTCGCTCGCAGGCATGTGAAATTTACACTAAAAAGCGGAATTCCATGTTTTTGAACGTTAATTTTAGCGTCAAAATATAATTTCCGCATTTTTTATGAAACATTAATTAAAAATGCAATCATGTTCTGTAAAACTTAATGTATGCTACATTTAATTACAAGTTGCGTTACAGTAATATATTTTTTTAAAGAA
>NC_084758.1:34064148-34164148 GCF_033978785.1 Entelurus aequoreus | reverse complement strand
CCCCTCCCCTGACCTCTGGTCATTAGTGGAGTTGGACCATGGAGAGGATTGCAACAAAGAGGGTCTGGTAAAGAGTCCCCCTCCTTGACTGAAGAGGCCTTGAAGAGCTTGTTGGCGGAGGAATGCAGCTCCCATCATGCTGGTGCTTGTCCTTCTTGTCTATTAATACGTGCAGGCCCAGGAAGTAGGAATCAAGTATGCTAACTATTCAGCGTGTTTACATAGCACATCAGGTGTGACTCTGGACTACAGCCAGAGAACTGGTCACCTCCCTCGCTTCTAACATAAACATACCAGCACTTCTCCCTCGGGGCCACACCATTGTTCCTTCTTCTTCTTTCCACGCCATTGTTCCTTCTTCTTCTTCTTCTTCTTCTTTCCACGCCATTGTTCCTTCTTCTTCTTCTTCTTCTTTCCACACCATTGTTCCTTCTTCTTCTTCTTCTTCTTTCCACGCCATTGTTCCTTCTTCTTCTTTCCACGCCATTGTTCCTTCTTCTTCTTCTTTCCACGCCATTGTTCCTTCTTCTTCTTCTTTCCACGCCATTGTTCCTTCTTCTTCTTCTTTCCACGCCATTGTTCCTTCTTCTTCTTCTTTCCACGCCATTGTTCCTTCTTCTTCTTCTTCTTCTTTCCACGCCATTGTTCCTTCTTCTTCTTCTTCTTTCCACGCCATTGTTCCTTCTTCTTCTTCTTCTTTCCACGCCATTGTTCCTCCTCCTTCTTCTTCTTTCCACGCCATTGTTCCTTCTTCTTCTTTCCACGCCATTGTTCCTCCTCCTTCTTCTTCTTTCCACGCCATTGTTCCTTCTTCTTCTTCTTCTTTCCACGTCATTGTTCCTTCTTCTTCTTCTTCTTTCCACGCCATTGTTCCTTCTTCTTCTTCTTCTTTCCACGCCATTGTTCCTTCTTCTTCTTTGTCTTTCCACGCCATTGTTCCTCCTCCTTCTTCTTCTTTCCACGCCATTGTTCCTTCTTCTTCTTCTTCTTCTTTCCACGCCATTGTTCCTTCTTCTTCTTCTTCTTCTTTCCACGCCATTGTTCCTTCTTCTTCTTCTTCTTCTTTCCACGCCATTGTTCCTTCTTCTTCTTCTTTCCACGCCATTGTTCCTTCTTCTTCTTCTTCTTTCCACGCCATTGTTCCTTCTTCTTCTTCTTCTTTCCACGCCATTGTTCCTTCTTCTTCTTCTTCTTTCCACGCCATTGTTCCTTCTTCTTCTTTCCACGCCATTGTTCCTTCTTCTTCTTCTTCTTCTTTCCACACCATTGTTCCTTCTTCTTCTTCTTCTTTCCACGCCATTGTTCCTTCTTCTTCTTCTTCTTTCCACGCCATTGTTCCTTCTTCTTCTTCTTCTTTCCACGCCATTGTTCCTTCTTCTTCTTCTTCTTTCCCCGCCATTGTTCCTCCTCCTTCTTCTTCTTTCCACGCCATTGTTCCTTCTTCTTCTTCTTCTTTCCACGCCATTGTTCCTTCTTCTTCTTCTTCTTTCCATGCCATTGTTCCTTCTTCTTCTTCTTCTTCTTTCCACGCCATTGTTCCTTCTTCTTCTTCTTCTTCTTTCCACGCCATTGTTCCTTCTTCTTCTTCTTCTTTCCACGCCATTGTTCCTTCTTCTTCTTCTTCTTCTTTCCACGCCATTGTTCCTTCTTCTTCTTCTTCTTCTTTCCACGCCATTGTTCCTTCTTCTTCTTCTTCTTTCCACGCCATTGTTCCTTCTTCTTCTTCTTTCCACGCCATTGTTCCTTCTTCTTCTTCTTTCCACGCCATTGTTCCTTCTTCTTCTTCTTTCCACGCCATTGTTCCTTCTTCTTCTTCTTTCCACGCCATTGTTCCTTCTTCTTCTTCTTTCCACGCCATTGTTCCTTCTTCTTCTTCTTTCCACGCCATTGTTCCTTCTTCTTCTTCTTTCCACGCCATTGTTCCTTCTTCTTCTTCTTTCCACGCCATTGTTCCTTCTTCTTCTTCTTGCTACCATGCAGGTGACATCCAGCACGAGCAGAGTCCAAACCATCCACATAGTCTAATATAATCACCAGGTGTGTGGTCTACAAAATAAAATAAAAGCCTAATATAGTCACCAGGTGTGTGGTCTACAAAATAAAATAATAGTTTATTATAATCACCAGGTGTGGCCTACAAAATAAAATAATAATTCATTATAATCACCAGGTGTGGTCTACAAAATAAAATAATAGTTTATTATAATCACCAGGTGTGTGGTCTACAAAATAAAATAATAGTTTATTATAATCACCAGGTGTGGCCTACAAAATAAACTAATAGTTTATTATAATCACCAGGTGTGTGGTCTACAAAATAAAATAATAGTTTATTATAATCACCAGGTGTGGCCTACAAAATAAAATAATAGTTCATTATAATCACCAGGTGCGGCCTACAAAATAAAATAATAGTTTATTATAATCACCAGGTGTGTGGTCTACAAAATAAAATAATAGTTTATTATAATCACCAGGTGTGGCCTACAAAATAAAATAATAGTTCATTATAATCACCAGGTGCGGCCTACAAAATAAAATAATAGTTTATTGTAATCACCAGGTGTGTGGTCTACAAAATAAAATAATAGTTTATTATAATCACCAGGTGTGGCCTACAAAATAAAATAATAGTTCATTATAATCACCAGGTGCGGCCTACAAAATAAAATAATAGTTTATTGTAATCACCAGGTGCGGCCTACAAAATAAAATAATAGTTTATTATAATCACCAGGTGTGGTCTACAAAATAAAATAATAGTTTATTATAATCACCAGGTGTGTGGTCTACAAAATAAAATAATAGTTTATTATAATCACCAGGGGCCGTACTTATCAAGCTTCTTAGAGTGCCATTTTACACTTAAGTCCTGAAAATTTGCGAAATTTAGTCCTACTCTCAAACTTAAGAATAAAAGCTTTTTATCAACATTCTTAAGTCTAAGAATCACTCCTACTCTCCACGATATTTAAGAGACCTTCAGAGGTGTCTTAAGTGGTTAGGAGTTGCCAGCAGGGGATGGCACTGAGGCGAGAGACGTGCGCCAACGTTCATCTTTGTTTGATGACGAGCAGCTGATCAAAAGGTATCGTTTAGACAGAGCAGGTATTATTTTTGTCACAGATTTAATACTTTTCGATTCCTTGTTGATTTCTGCATGTGGCTGCAGTGGACTAGTATATATAGAGCCACCCACACCAGTTTCAAATTAGTTGCCTAATTAATGAATTGGAAAGAAAATGTTATGAGAGTAGCGTATGTGTGACCCTTTAATAGGTGACAGCATGTGAGGTGAGTGACGTCAGTGAGTGTGTGGGCGAGAGAAGAGAGGGAGCGGTATTGTGAGTGCGAGCGGGGACTAGTTTGTTTTGTGTTGGATTGGCTGTGTGCAAGCAATCAAAGCAATATTTGCAACTAATCGCCGGACTCATCATTCACTCTAAAGTCGTCCGCTGTGGAGACCCACTGCCGGGTAAAGTGAAGGGTGTTGCCCCGAGCATACATCCTGGAGAAGTGTCTCCCCTGCCTCTTTGTTACAGTCTGGGAGCAGGAAGCAGGAAAGGTGCAACAAAAAGGAAACATTTATTTTTGATTCATTGCCAATATTGTTTGTTTGTTTTGTATTATTTTGTAGTTTATTGTCAAAATATACACTCCCATTGTCCACTTAAATATTTCCAAGATATTTCTTTATTCTTAGACAACGGATTCCCTTCCGTGATTGGTCATTTCTATGGACACAGAAATGACGTCGCCTAAAATTGCGTTTACGGCACATAGTAATGTCGTAATTCAGCTCTGAGTGTGACACTTAAGATTCAGTCCTACACTTCGCTGAAAGTGTGAGTAAGACGCTTGATAACTAACTTTTAAGTGCAGCTTTCAGCCAAGAATTTATTTACTCTTAAGTCAACTCTTAGCAGACTTCTTAGGAGTCATTCTAAGAAGCTTGATAAGTACGGCCCCTGGTGTGTGGTCTACAAAATAAAATAATAGTCTATTATAATCACCAGGTGTGGTCTACAAAATAAAATAGTAGTTTATTATAGTCACCAGGTGTGGCCTACAAAATAAAATAATAGTTTATTATAATCACCGGGTGTGGTCTACAAAATAAAATAATAGTTTATTATAGTCACCAGGTGTGTGGTCTACAAAATAAAATAATAGTCTGTTATAGTCGCCAGGTGTGTGGTCTACAAAATAAAATAATAGTCTGTTATAGTCGCCAGGTGTGTGGTCTACAAAATAAAATTATAGTCTAATATAGTCGCCAGGTGTGTGGTCTACAAAATAAAATAATTGTCTGATATAGTCGCCAGGTGTGTGGTCTTCAAAATAAAATAATAGTCTGTTATAGTCGCCAGGTGTGTGGTCTACAAAATAAAATAATAGTCTAATATAGTCGCCAGGTGTGTGGTCTACAAAATAAAATAATAGTCTGTTATAGTCGCCAGGTGTGTGGTCTACAAAATAAAATAATAGTCTAATATAGTGGAGGTACTGTGGTTTATCTGTCAGGAAAGTGGTCAATACCGGGGTGGAGTGGAATATTGGTGATGTAAGGAAAAAACACGGAGCCTTTTTTATCTCAGGAATGAAATAACCTCCGTGTTTTTCTTGACCTAACCTATATATATATATATATATATATATATATATATATATATATATATATATATATATATATATATATATATATATATATATATATATTATCATTTATTATTATCATTTATTATCATCATATATTTACTATCATTTATGTCATGATGACATAAATTATGACATAACTGATTGACGTAAATGATGACATAATTGATTGACATAAATGATGACATAATTGATTGACGTAAATGATGACATAATTGATTGACATAAATGATGACATAATTGATTGACATAAACGATGACATATTTGATTGACATAAATGATGACATAATTGATTGACACAAACGATGACATAATTGAGTGACATAAATGATGACAAAATTGATTGACATAAATGATGACATAATTGATTGACATAAATGATGACAAAATTGATTGACAAAATTGATTGACATAAACGATGACATAATTGATTGACATAAATGATGACATAAATGATGACATAATTGATTGACATAAACGATGACATAATTGACTGACATAAATGATGACAAAATTGATTGACATAAATGATGACATAAACGATGACATAATTGATTGACATAAACGATGACATAATTGATTGACATAAATGTCTGCAACAACGTCAACAATTTGATCCAAATAACAAAATTCAAACCTCAAACACTTTCATGTAAAAAAGAAGCAGGCATCTTTTCATCAATCGTTTCATAAATATAATAATTATCATTTCATAAATATAATAATTATCATTTCATAAATATAATAATTATCATTTCATAAATATAATAATTATCATTTCATAAATATAATAATTATCATTTCATAAATATAATAATTATCATTTCATAAATATAAATATTATACATTTCAACACTTTGCACTGCCAACGCCACAACTTTCACACATTCAGAACACTAAAACTCCAACACGGGGAAATATACTAGTAAATATACTAGTACTAGTAAATATACTAGTACTAGTAAATATACTAGTACTAGTAAATATAATAGTACTAGTACTAGTAATTATACTAGTACTAGTACTAGTAATTATACTAGTACTAGTGGTACTAGTAAATATACTGGTACTAGTAAGTATAACAGTACTAGTACTAGTAAATATACTAGTACTAGTACTAGTAAATATACTAGTACTAGTATATTTACTAGTACTAGTAAGTATACTAGTACTAGTAAATATAATAGTACTAGTACTAGTAAATATACTAGTAGTAGTGGTACTAGTAAATATACTGGTACTAGTAAGTATACTAGTACTAGTACTAGTAAATATACTAGTACTAGTAAATATACTAGTACTAGTAAGTATACTAGTACTAGTAAATATACTAGTACTAGTACTAGTAAATATACTAGTACTAGTGGTACTAGTACATATACTGGTACTAGTAAGTATACTAGTACTAGTAATAGTAAATATACTAGTACTAGTAAGTTTTTTTTGGTTTTTTTTAATCTACAAATGTTCTTATCAACAGTTTGTACCTTATCTATAAACATGTACATGAAATATAGAAAATAGAAGTTATATTTATAAACATGTACATGAAATATAGAAAATAGAAGTTATATTTATAAACATGTACATGAAATATAGAAAATAGAAGTTATATTTATAAACATGTACATGAAATATAGAAAATAGAAGTTATATTTATAAACATGTACATGAAATATAGAAAATAGAAGTTATATTTATAAACATGTACATGAAATATAGAAAATACAAGTTATATCTATAAACATGTACATGAAATATAGAAAATAGAAGTTATATCAATAAACATGTACATGAAATATAGAAAATAGAAGTTATATCTATAAACATGTACATGAAATATAGAAAATAGAAGTTATATCTATAAACATATACATGAAATATAGAAAATATAAGTTATATTTATAAACATGTACATGAAATATAGAAAATAGAAGTTATATTTATAAACATGTACATGAAATATAGAAAATAGAAGTTATATTTATAAACATGTACATGAAATATAGAAAATAGAAGTTATATCTATAAACATGTACATGAAATATAGAAAATAGAAGTTATATCTATAAACATGTACATGAAATATAGAAAATACAAGTTATATTTATAAACATGTACATGAAATATAGAAAATAGAAGTTATATTTATAAACATGTACATGAAATATAGAAAATACAAGTTATATTTATAAACATGTACATGAAATATAGAAAATACAAGTTATATTTATAAACATGTACATGAAATATAGAATATAGAAGTTATATTTATAAACATGTACATGAAATATAGAATATAGAAGTTATATTTATAAACATGTACATGAAATATAGAATATAGAAGTTATATTTATAAACATGTACATGAAATATAGAAAATAGAAGTTATATTTATAAACATGTACATGAAATATAGAAAATAGATGTTATATTTATAAACATGTACATGAAATATAGAAAATAGAAGTTATATCTATAAACATGTACATGAAATATAGAAAATACAAGTTATATTTATAAACATGTACATGAAATATAGAATATAGAAGTTATATCTATAAACATGTACATGAAATATAGAAAATACAAGTTATATTTATAAACATGTACATGAAATATAGAATATAGAAGTTATATTTATAAACATGTACATGAAATATAGAATATAGAAGTTATATTTATAAACATGTACATGAAATATAGAATATAGAAGTTATATTTATAAACATGTACATGAAATATAGAAAATAGAAGTTATATTTATAAACATGTACATGAAATATAGAAAATAGATGTTATATTTATAAACATGTACATGAAATATAGAAAATAGAAGTTATATCTATAAACATGTACATGAAATATAGAAAATACAAGTTATATTTATAAACATGTACATGAAATATAGAATATAGAAGTTATATTTATAAACATGCACATGAAATACAGAAAATAGAAGTTATATTTATAAACATGTACATGAAATATAGAAAATACAAGTTATATTTATAAACATGTACATGAAATATAGAATATAGAAGTTATATTTATAAACATGTACATGAAATATAGAATATAGAAGTTATATTTATAAACATGTACATGAAATATAGAATATAGAAGTTATATTTATAAACATGTACATGAAATATAGAAAATAGAAGTTATATTTATAAACATGTACATGAAATATAGAAAATAGATGTTATATTTATAAACATGTACATGAAATATAGAAAATAGAAGTTATATCTATAAACATGTACATGAAATATAGAAAATACAAGTTATATTTATAAACATGTACATGAAATATAGAAAATAGAAGTTATATTTACAAACATGTACATGAAATATAGAAAATAGATGTTATATTTATAAACATGTACATGAAATATAGAAAATAGAAGTTATATCTATAAACATGTACATGAAATATAGAAAATACAAGTTATATTTATAAACATGTACATGAAATATAGAAAATAGAAGTTATATTTATAAACATGTACATGAAATATAGAAAATACAAGTTATATTTATAAACATGTACATGAAATATAGAATATAGAAGTTATATTTATAAACATGTACATGAAATATAGAATATAGAAGTTATATTTATAAACATGTACATGAAATATAGAAAATAGAAGTTATATTTATAAACATGTACATGAAATATAGAAAATAGAAGTTATATTTATAAACATGTACATGAAATATAGAAAATAGAAGTTATATTTATAAACATGTACATGAAATATAGAAAATAGAAGTTATATTTATAAACATGTACATGAAATATAGAAAATAGATGTTATATTTATAAACATGTACATGAAATATAGAAAATAGAAGTTATATCTATAAACATGTACATGAAATATAGAAAATACAAGTTATATTTATAAACATGTACATGAAATACAGAAAATAGAAGTTATATTTATAAACATGTACATGAAATATAGAATATAGAAGTTATATTTATAAACATGTACATGAAATATAGAAAATAGAAGTTATATTTATAAACATGTACATGAAATATAGAAAATAGAAGTTATATTTATAAACATGTACATGAAATATAGAAAATATAAGTTATATTAATAAACATGTACATGAAATATTTCAAATGTGATATTTCTAAATCAACATTGTCATGTACACCTCATACATGTACAATAAGTACTTTGTGGTATTTATATGCAAACATCATGTACATGTACACTAAATATCATCTATTTCAGAGGTTCTTAACCATAGGGCCGGGGCCCACTGTTGTGCTGCCAGAAATGATGTGTTCCTCAGCCCGGGCCAGTCTAGTACTCAGGTGTAATACATGTTTCCACCACTTGTGGCAGTAATGACAATATCAAACAAACTAGAGCTAATTTCCTCGAGAAGTTTGTTAGGTGCAGAAATGATGACTAAAGTGGTGAAACTGTAACTTTGCATTGTTTATTTAGGAAACATATTTACTTCCTTTTTTGGAGCACAGCATAATTGTATGTATATGTTGTTATTTATTTTATGTACAGTATATGTTATTATTTATTGTATGTACTGTATATGTTATTATTTATTGTATGTACAGTATATGTTGTTTTTTGTATGTACAGTATATGTTATTATTTATTGTATGTACAGTATATGCTGTTATTTATTGTATGTATATGTTGTTATTCATTGTATGTACTGTATATGTTATTTATTGTATGTATATGTTGTTATTCATTGTATGTACTGTATATGTTATTATTTATTGTATGTACAGTATATGTTGTTATTTATTGTATGTACTGTATATGTTGTTATTTATTGTATGTACAGTATATGTTGTTATTTATTGTATGTACTCTATATGTTATTATTTATTGTATGTACTGTATATGTTGTTATTGTATGTACAGTATATGTTGTTATTTATTGTAAGTACTGTATATGTTGTTATTTATTGTATGTACTGTATATGTTATTATTTATTGTATGTACAGTATATGTTGTTATTTATTGTATGTACTGTATATGTTGTTATTTATTGTATGTACAGTATATGTTGTTATTTATTGTATGTACAGTATATGTTGTTATTGTATGTATATGTTGTTATTTATTGTATGTACTGTATATGTTGTTATTGTATGTACAGTATATGTTGTTATTTATTGTAAGTACTGTATATGTTATTATTTATTGTATGTACAGTATATGTTGTTATTTATTGTATGTACTGAATGGATGTATGATGGATGTAGGATGGACTTAGAATGGATGTATGATGGATGTATGATGGATGTAGGAAGGATGTATGATAGATGTAAGATGGATGTAGGAAGGATGTATGATGGATGTAAGATGGATGTAGGATGGACTTAGAATGGATGTATGATGGATGTAGGATGGACTTAGAATGGATGTATGATGGATGTAAGATGGATGTAGGAAGGATGTATGATGGATGTAAGATGGATGTAGGATGGATGTAGGATGGACTTAGAATGGATGTAAGATGGATGTATGATGGATGTAGGAAGGATGTATGATGGATGTAAGATGGATGTAGGAAGGATGGATGATGGATGTAGGATGGACTTAGAATGGATGTATGATGGATGTATGAAGAATGTAGGAAGGATGTATGATGGACTTAGAATGGATGTATGATGGATGTATGATTGATGTAGGAAGGATGTATGATGGATGTATGATGGACTTACAATGGATGTATGATGGATGTAAGATGGATGTAGGATGGACTTAGAACGGATGTATGATGGATGTAGGAAGGATGTATGATGGATGTAAGATGGATGTAGGAAGGATGTATGATGGATGTAGGATGGACTTAGAACGGATGTATGATGGATGTAGGAAGGATGTATGATGGATGTAAGATGGATGTAGGATGGACTTAGAATGGATGTATGATGGATGTAGGATGGATGTATGATGGACTTAGAATGGATGTAAGATGGATGTAGGATGGACTTAGAATGGATGTATGATGGATGTAGGATGGACTTAGAACGGATGTATGATGGATGTAGGAAGGATGTATGATGGATGTAAGATGGATGTAGGAAGGATGTATGATGGATGTAGGATGGACTTAGAATGGATGTATGATGGATGTAGGATGGATGTAGGATGGACTTAGAATGGATGTAGGATGGATGTAGGAAGGATGTATGATGGATGTAGGGTGGACTTAGAATGGATGTATGATGGATGTAGGATGGACTTAGAATGGATGTATGATGGATGTAGGATGGACTTAGAACGGATGTATGATGGATGTAGGAAGGATGTATGATGGATGTAAGATGGATGTAGGAAGGATGTATGATGGATGTAAGATGGATGTAGGATGGACTTAGAATGGATGTATGATGGATGTAGGATGGATGTATGATGGACTTAGAATGGATGTAAGATGGATGTAGGATGGACTTAGAATGGATGTATGATGGATGTAAGATGGACTTAGAACGGATGTATGATGGATGTAGGAAGGATGTATGATGGATGTAAGATGGATGTAGGAAGGATGTATGATGGATGTAGGATGGACTTAGAATGGATGTATGATGGATGTAGGATGGATGTAGGATGGACTTAGAATGGATGTAGGATGGATGTAGGAAGGATGTATGATGGATGTAGGGTGGACTTAGAATGGATGTATGATGGATGTAGGATGGACTTAGAATGGATGTATGATGGATGTAGGATGGACTTAGAACGGATGTATGATGGATGTAGGAAGGATGTATGATGGATGTAAGATGGATGTAGGAAGGATGTATGATGGATGTAAGATGGATGTAGGATGGACTTAGAATGGATGTATGATGGATGTAGGATGGATGTATGATGGACTTAGAATGGATGTAAGATGGATGTAGGATGGACTTAGAATGGATGTATGATGGATGTAAGATGGACTTAGAACGGATGTATGATGGATGTAGGAAGGATGTATGATGGATGTAAGATGGATGTAGGAAGGATGTATGATGGATGTAGGATGGACTTAGAATGGATGTATGATGGATGTAGGATGGATGTAGGATGGACTTAGAATGGATGTAGGATGGATGTAGGAAGGATGTATGATGGATGTAGGGTGGACTTAGAATGGATGTATGATGGATGTAGGATGGACTTAGAATGGATGTAAGATGGACTTAGAATGGATGTAAGATGGATGTAGGATGGACTTAGAACGGATGTATGATGGATGTAAGATGGATGTAGGAAGGATGTATGATGGATGTAGGATGGACTTAGAATGGATGTATGATGGATGTAGGATGGACTTAGAATGGATGTAAGATGGACTTAGAATGGATGTATGATGGATGTAGGATGGACTTAGAATGGATGTAAGATGGACTTAGAATGGATGTAAGATGGATGTAGGATGGACTTAGAACGGATGTATGATGGATGTAAGATGGATGTAGGAAGGATGTATGATGGATGTAGGATGGACTTAGAATGGATGTATGATGGATGTAGGGTGGACTTAGAATGGATGTATGATGGATGTAGGATGGACTTAGAATGGATGTAAGATGGATGTAGGATGGACTTAGAATGGATGTATGATGGATGTATGATGGATGTAGGATGGCCATAGAATGGATGTAGGAAGGATGTATGATGGATGTAGGATGGACTTAGAATGGATGTATGATGGATGTATGATGGATGTTAGCAGTGGTTATGTTGAGTCACTTTATGTTGATGATGTGTTGAAGTGTGATTCTTTCATTTTTACCTTCACACCCGCACTGAGGTTTCTTTAATGGGGTGAGGGGGGTGTGGGGGGTGAGGACGGTGTGGGGGGTGAGGGGGGTGTGGGGGGTGAGGGGGGTGAGGACAAATGACTTTCCTTCCCTTTCAGGTAAAACATGAAAGGTGACAAGGTGCCCCCCTCTCTCCCTCTCCACCATGTGGAGGTGTCGCGACCTTGCCGCCGCCCTCAGTAGTGTGGTGAAAAGGGAAGTGGGTGGGGGGGGGGGGGGGGGGGGGATAATGGGGTGAGATGAGAGGGGGGGGGGGGGGGGTTTGAGATGAGAGGAAGGTGTTCACACTCTTTCAAAGGAAGAAACTTTCTGGGTGGCTTCTTTTACCCCCTCCCCCCCCTTTTCCTTTCAGCCACTATGTCAGCAGAGATGAAAGTGGGGGGGTCACTAATGTACTACATTGGGGTCACTAATGTACTACATTGGGGTCACTAATGTACTACATTGGGGTCACTAATGTACTACATTGGGGTCACTAATGTACTACATTGTGGTCACTAATGTACTACATTGGGGTCACTAATGTACTACATTGGGGTCACTAATGTACTACATTGTGGTCACTAATGTACTACATTGTGGTCACTAATGTACTACATTGGGGTCACTAATGTACTACATAGGGGTCACTAATGTACTACATTGGGGTCACTAATGTACTACATTGGGGTCACTAATGTACTACATTGGGGTCACTAATGTACTACATTGGGGTCACTAATGTACTACATTGGACTAATGTACTACATTGGGGTCACTAATGTACTACATTGGGGTCACTAATGTATTACATTGGACTAATGTACTACATTGGGGTCACTAATGTACTACATTGGGGTCACTAATGTACTACATTGGGGTCACTAATGTACTACATTGGGGTCACTAATGTATTACATTGGACTAATGTACTACATTGGGGTCACTAATGTACTACATTTGGGTCACTAATGTACTACATTGGGGTCACTAATGTACTACATTGGGGTCACTAATGTACTACATTGGACTAATGTACTACATTGGGGTCACTAATGTACTACATTGGGGTCACTAATGTACTACATTGGGCGTCACTAATGTACTACATTGGGGTCACTAATGTACTACATTGGGGTCACTAATGTACTACATTGGGGTCACTAATGTACTACATTGGACTAATGTACTACATTGGGGTCACTAATGTACTACATTGGGGTCACTAATGTACTACATTGGGGTCACTAATGTACTACATTGGGGTCACTAATGTATTACATTGGACTAATGTACTACATTGGGGTCACTAATGTACTACATTTGGGTCACTAATGTACTACATTGGGGTCACTAATGTACTACATTGGGGTCACTAATGTACTACATTGGACTAATGTACTACATTGGGGTCACTAATGTACTACATTGGGGTCACTAATGTACTACATTGGGCGTCACTAATGTACTACATTGGGGTCACTAATGTACTACATTGGGGTCACTAATGTACTACATTGGGGTCACTAATGTACTACATTGGACTAATGTACTACATTGGGGTCACTAATGTACTACATTGGGTGTCACTAATGTACTACATTGGGGTCACTAATGTACTACATTGGGGTCACTAATGTACTACATTGGGGTCACTAATGTACTACATTGGGGTCACTAATGTACTACATTGGGGTCACTAATGTACTACATTGGGGTCACTAATGTACTACATTGGGTGTCACTAATGTACTACATTGGGGTCACTAATGTACTACATTGGGGTCACTAATGTACTACATTGGGGTCACTAATGTACTACATTGGGGTCACTAATGTACTACATTGGGTGTCATTTACTTCTTTTGTCCCGCCTTAAATGCCCACCAGACCCTTTGAACCCGCCCAGTGATGCCCGTCCCCCTCCCCCACCTCCCCCACCTCACCATCCCACAGTGGGTGGACACACATGACTGCACGCCGAGGTTCAAATTCAAAAGCTTGAAAGGAGGTCTGAAGTCAGCCCGTAGCCACGCCCACTTGGCCCCCTGAGGTGAGGGGACATGTTGTGGCCCTCACAGGTGTGTCCCTCACAGGTGTGTCCCTCAAAGGTGTGTCCCTCACAGGTGTGGCCCTCACAGGTGTGTCCCTCAAAGGTGTGTCCCTCACAGGTGTGGCCCTCAAAGGTGTGTCCCTCAAAGGTGTGTCCCTCACAGGTGTGTCCCTCAAAGGTGTGTCCCTCAAAGGTGTGTCCCTCACAGGTGTGGCCCTCACAGGTGTGTCCCTCAAAGGTGTGTCCCTCACAGGTGTGGCCCTCAAAGGTGTGTCCCTCAAAGGTGTGTCCCTCAAAGGTGTGTCCCTCACAGGTGTGGCCCTCACAGGTGTGTCCCTCAAAGGTGTGTCCCTCACAGGTGTGGCCCTCAAAGGTGTGTCCCTCAAAGGTGTGTCCCTCAAAGGTGTGTCCCTCACAGGTGTGGCCCTCACAGGTGTGTCCCTCAAAGGTGTGTCCCTCACAGGTGTGGCCCTCACAGGTGTGTCCCTCACAGGTGTGGCCCTCACAGGTGTGGCCCTCACAGTCCTTCCATGCCATCCTGGAAGCACACTGCTTGTTGTTGTTTACAACGCTCTAAATCCATTCAGTGAGTGTAGAAATAACACTTGATCTGCCGCTTCTCTTCTTTTAATAAACATCTACCATGGCAGAGAAAGGTCACAACAAATACAAACACAACTACACAACACCATAACACTTCAACACATCAACTTTTTGACAAACACCACAACAACATAAAGCCACAACACAACAACATTAATCCACAACACACAGCATAAAGCTAAAACACAACAACTAAAAGCCACAGCAAAACAAAGTCATAACACAACAACATAAAGTTACAACACAACAACTATAAGACAAAACACAACAACATAAAGCCACAACACAACAACTATAAGACAAAACACAACAACATAAAGCCACAACACAACAACTATAAAACAAAACACAACAACATAAAGCCACAACACAACAACCATAAGCCACAACACAACAACTATAAGACAAAACAAAACAACATAAAGCCACAACACAACAACTGTAAGACAAAACACAACAACATAAAGCCACAACACAACAACATAAAGTTATAACACAACAACATAAAGCCACAACACAACAACTATAAGACAAAACACAACAACATGAAGTCACAACACAACAACATAAAGCCATAACACAACAACATAAAGCCACAACACAACAACATAAAGTCACAACAACATAAAGCCACAATACAACAACATAAAGCCACAATACAACAACATGAAGTCACAACACAACAACATAAAGTCACAACACAACAAGATCAACACAACAACATAAAGCCACAGAACAGACCACAGGACACTTTGCATCAGTCCATCTTAGATGAGCTCGGGAACAGCGAAGCGTTTCTGGGTGTTGTTGATAAATGGCTTTGGCTTTGCATAGTAGACTTTTAACTTGCACTTACAGATGTAGCCACCAACTGTAGTTACTGACAGTGGGTTTCTGAAGTGTTCCTGAGCCCATGTGGTGATATCCTTTACACACTGATGTGGCTTTTTGATGCAGTACCACCTGAGGGATCCAAGGTGAGTATATATATATATATATATATATATATATATATATATATATATATATATATATATATATATATATATATATATATATATATATATATATATAGTATTGGATATTATTAGTATTACAAGATATTAGTATTACATGATATAAATAGTATTACATGATATTATTAGTATTACATGATATTATAAGTATACCAAGATATAAATAGTATTACATAATATTAATGGTATTACATAATATTAACAGTATTACAACATATTATTGGTATTACGAAATATAAATAGTATTACGAGACATACATAATATTACAAGATATAATTAGTATTACATGATATTATTAGTATTGCAAGATATTAGATTACATGATATAAATAGTATTACAATATATTATTAGTATTACAATATATTAATAGTATTACATGATATTATTAGTATTACAATATATTAATAGTATTACATGATATTATTAGTATTACAAGATTTAAATAGCATTGCACGATATTATTAATATTACATATTATTACTTTACCAATATATAGATAGTATTAAATGATAATATTAGTATAACGAGATATAAATAGTATTACATAATATTAATGGTATTATAAGACATTAACAGTATTACAAGATATTAACAGTATTACAATATATTATTGGTATTACGAGATATAAATAGTATTACGAGACATACATAGTATTACAAGATATAAATAGTGTTACAAGATATAATTAGTATTACATGATATTATTAGTATTACAAGATATAGATAGTATTACATGATATTATTAGTAATATATGATATTAGTATTACAAGATAAAATAGTACTACAAGATATAAATAGTATTACATGATAATATTAGTATAACGAGACATAAATAGTATTACATAATATTGATGGTGTTATAAGATATTAATAGTATTACAAGATATAAATAGTAATAAAAGATATACATAGTAATACAAGATATAAATAGTATTATAAGATATACTTATAATTAAAAGATATGAATAGTATTACAAGATATAAATATTATTACGAGACATACATAGTATTACAAGATATTATTAGTATTACAAGATATAAATAGTATTACATGATATTATTAGTATTACATGATAATATTAGTATAACAAGATATAAATAGTATTACATAATATTAATGGTATTATAAGACATTAACAGTATTACAAGATATTAACAGTATTACAATATATTATTGGTATTACGAGATATAAATAGTATTACGAGACATACATAGTATTACAAGATATAGTGTGACAAGATATTAGTATTACATGATATTATTAGTATTACAAGTTATAGATAGTATTACATGATATTATTAGTATTACAAGATATAGATAGTATTACATGATATTATTAGTATTACATGATATTATTAGTATTACAAGATATAGATAGTATTACATGATATTATTAGTAATATATGATATTATTAGTATTACAAGATATAAATAGTATTACATGATATTATTAGTATTACATGATAATATTAGTATAACAAGATATAAATAGTATTACATAATATTAATGGTATTATAAGACATTAACAGTATTACAAGATATTAACAGTATTACAATATATTATTGGTATTACGAGATATAAATAGTATTACGAGACATACATAGTATTACAAGATATAGTGTGACAAGATATTAGTATTACATGATATTATTAGTATTACAAGTTATAGATAGTATTACATGATATTATTAGTATTACAAGATATAGATAGTATTACATGATATTATTAGTATTACATGATATTATTAGTATTACAAGATATAGATAGTATTACATGATATTATTAGTAATATATGATATTATTAGTATTACAAGATATAAATAGTATTACATGGTAATATTAGTATAACGAGACATAAATAGTAATACAAGATATAAATAGTAATAAAAGATACAAATAGTAATAAAATATATAAATAGTAATACAGGATATAAATAGTATTACGAAATATAAATATTATTACGAGACATACAAGATATATATTAGTGTTACAACATTTTAATTGTATTATATAATATTATTATTATTACAAGATATATATAGTATTACTTGCTATTATTATTATTACAAGATATTTATAGTATTACTAGTATTATTAGTATTACAAGATATATATAGTATTACTTGCTATTATTATTATTACAAGATATTTATAGTATTACTAGTATTATTAGTATTACAAGATATATATAGTATTACTTGCTATTATTATTATTACAAGATATTAGTATTACATGATATGATATGAGAGTGTTAGGACATATACATCTTACTAAGCGCTACAAATAGTTCTATGAGATATAAATAGTGTTACGAGATATACATCTTTTGAAGAGATACAGATAGTATTATGAGATATAAATAGTGTCACGAGATATACATCTTTTGAAGAGATACAGATAGTATTATGAGATATAAATAGTGTTGCGAGATATACATCTTTTGAAGAGATACAGATAGTATTATGAGATATAAATAGTGTTACGAGATATACATCTTTTGAAGAGATACAGATAGTATTATGAGATATAAATAGTGTTACGAGATATACATCTTTTGAAGAGATACAGATAGTATTATGAGATATGAATAGTGTTACGAGATATACATCTTTTGAAGAGATACAGATAGTATTATGAGATATGAATAGTGTTACGAGATATACATCTTTTGAAGAGATACAGATAGTATTATGAGATATAAATAGTGTCACGAGATATACATCTTTTGAAGAGATACAGATAGTATTATGAGATATAAATAGTGTCACGAGATATACATCTTTTGAAGAGATACGGATAGTATTATGAGATATAAATAGTGTCACGAGATATACATCTTTTGAAGAGATACAGATAGTATTATGAGATATAAATAGTGTTACGAGATATACATCTTTTGAAGAGATACAGATAGTATTATGAGATGTAAATAGTGTTACGAGATATACATCTTTTGAAGAGATACAGATAGTATTATGAGATATAAATAGTGTCACGAGATATACATCTTTTGAAGAGATACAGATAGTATTATGAGATATAAATAGTGTCACGAGATATACATCTTTTGAAGAGATACAGATAGTATTATGAGATATAAATAGTGTCACGAGATATACATCTTTTGAAGAGATACAGATAGTATTATGAGATATAAATAGTGTCACGAGATATACATCTTTTGAAGAGATACAGATAGTATTATGAGATATAAATAGTGTCACAAGATATACATCTTTTGAAGAGATACAGATAGTATTATGAGATATAAATAGTGTCACGAGATATACATCTTTTGAAGAGATACAGATAGTATTATGAGATATAAATAGTGTCACGAGATATACATCTTTTGAACAGATACAGATAGTATTATGAGATATGAATGGTGTCACGAGATATACATCTTTTGAACAGATACTATTATGAGATATAAATAGTGTCACAAGATATACATCTTTTTAAGAGATACAGATAGTATTATGAGATATAAATAGTGTCACGAGATATACATCTTTTGAAGAGATACATATAGTATTATGAGATATAAATAGTGTTACGAGATATACATCTTTTGAAGAGATACAGATAGTATTATGAGATATAAATGGTGTTACGAGATATACATCTTTTGAAGAGATACAGATAGTATTATGAGATGTAAATAGTGTTACGAGATATACATCTTTTGAAGAGATACAGATAGTATTATGAGGTATAAATAGTGTCACGAGATATACATCTTTTGAAGAGATACAGATAGTATTATGAGATATAAATAGTGTCACGAGATATACATCTTTTGAACAGATAGAGATAGTATTATGAGATATAAATAGTGTCACGAGATATACATCTTTTGAAGAGATACAGATAGTATTATGAGATATAAATAGTGTTACGAGATATACATCTTTTGAAGAGATACAGATAGTATTATGAGATATAAATAGTGTTACGAGATATACATCTTTTGAAGAGATACAGATAGTATTATGAGATATAAATAGTGTTACGAGATATACATCTTTTGAAGAGATACAGATAGTATTATGAGATATAAATAGTGTTACGAGATATACATCTTTTGAAGAGATACAGATAGTATTATGAGATATAAATAGTGTCACGAGATATACATCTTTTGAAGAGATACAGATAGTATTATGAGATATAAATAGTGTTACGAGATATACATCTTTTGAAGAGATACAGATAGTATTATGAGATATAAATAGTGTCACGAGATATAAATAGGACCATGAAACCCATTTCAAGTCTAATTTCTACACAAACCAGCACAAAAAGATCAAAAAAGGTTTGATGACAACATGAGGTCAACGTTTATATTTCTATCACTAGCGTGTAGTAAGCGTGTGAATCTTTATATTTCTCTTACTGGCGTGTAGTAAGCGTGTGAATCTTTATATTTCTATCACTAGCGTGTAGTAAGCGTGTGAATCTTTATATTTCTATTACTGGCGTGTAGTAAGCGTGTGAATCTTTATATTTCTATTACTGGCGTGTAGTAAGCGTGTGAATTTTTATATTTCTATCACTAGCGTGTAGTAAGCGTGTGAATCTTTATATTTCTCTTACTGGCGTGTAGTAAGCGTGTGAATCTTTGTATTTCTCTTACTGGCGTGTAGTAAGCGTGTGAATCTTTATATTTCTATCACTAGCGTGTAGTAAGCGTGTAAATCTTTATATTTCTATCACTAACGTGTAGTAAGCGTGTGAATCTTTATATTTCTATCACTAGCGTGTAGTAAGCGTGTGAATCTTTATATTTCTATTACTGGCGTGTAGTAAGCGTGTGAATCTTTATATTTCTATTACTGGCGTGTAGTAAGCGTGTGGATCTTTATATTTCTATCACTAGCGTGTAGTAAGCGTGTGGATCTTTATATTTCTATCACTAGCGTGTAGTAAGCGTGTGAATCTTTATATTTCTATCACTAGCGTGTAGTAAGCGTGTGGATCTTTATATTTCTATCACTAGCGTGTAGTAAGCGTGTGGATCTTTATATTTCTATCACTAGCGTGTAGTAAGTGTGTGGATCTTTATATTTCTATCACTAGCGTGTAGTAAGCGTGTGGATCTTTATATTTCTATCACTAGCGTGTAGTAAGCGTGTGGATCTTTATATTTCTATTACTGGCGTGTAGTAAGCGTGTGGATCTTTATATTTCTATTACTGGCGTGTAGTAAGCGTGTGGATCTTTATATTTCTATTACTGGCGTGTAGTAAGCGTGTGAATCTTTATATTTCTATTACTGGCGTGTAGTAAGCGTGTGGATCTTTATATTTCTATTACTGGCGTGTAGTAAGCGTGTGAATCTTTATATTTCTATTACTGCCGTGTAGTAAGCGTGTGAATCTTTATATTTCTATTACTGGCGTGTAGTAAGCGTGTGGATCTTTATATTTCTATTACTGGCGTGTAGTAAGCGTGTGAATCTTTATATTTCTATTACTGGCGTGTAGTAAGCGTGTGAATCTTTATATTTCTATTACTGGCGTGTAGTAAGCGTATGGATCTTTATATTTCTATTACTGGCGTGTAGTAAGCGTGTGGATCTTTATATTTCTATCACTAGCGTGTGGATCTTTATATTTCTATTACTAGCGTGTAGTAAGCGTGTGAATCTTTATATTTCTATTACTGGCGTGTAGTAAGCGTGTGAATCTTTATATTTCTATTACTAGCGTGTAGTAAGCGTGTGAATCTTTATATTGCTATTACTGGCATGTAGTAAGCGTGTGGATCTTTATATTTCTATTACTGGCGTGTGGTAAGCGTGTGGATCTTTATATTTCTATTACTGGCGTGTAGTAAGCGTGTGGATCTTTATATTTATATTACTGGCGTGTAGTAAGCGTGTGGATCTTTATATTTCTATTACTGGCGTGTAGTAAGCGTGTGGATCTTTATATTTCTATCACTAGCGTGTAGTAAGCGTGTGGATCTTTATATTTCTATTACTAGCGTGTAGTAAGCGTGTGGATCTTTATATTTCTATTACTGGCGTGTAATAAGCGTGTGAATCTTTATATTTCTATTACTGGCGTGTGGTAAGCGTGTGGATCTTTATATTTCTATTACTGGCGTGTAGTAAGCGTGTGGATCCTTATATTTCTATCACTAGCGTGTAGTAAGCGTGTGAATCTTTATATTTCTATTACTGGCATGTAGTAAGCATGTGAATCTTTATATTTCTATTACTGGCGTGTAGTAAGCGTGTGAATCTTTATATTTCTATCACTAGCGTGTAGTAAGCGTGTGAATCTTTATATTTCTATTACTGGCGTGTAGTAAGCGTGTGAATCTTTATATTTCTATTACTGGCGTGTAGTAAGCGTGTGGATCTTTATATTTCTATTACTGGCGTGTAGTAAGCGTGTGAATCTTTATATTTCTATTACTGGCGTGTAGTAAGCGTGTGAATCTTTATATTTCTATTACTGGCGTGTAGTAAGCGTGTGAATCTTTATATTTCTATTACTGGCGTGTAGTAAGCGTGCGAATCTTTATATTTCTATTACTGGCGTGTAGTAAGCGTGTGAATCTTTATATTTCTATTACTGGCGTGTAGTAAGCGTGTGAATCTTTATATTTCTATTACTGGCGTGTAGTAAGCGTGTGGATCTTTATATTTCTATTACTGGCGTGTAGTAAGCGTGTGGATCTTTATATTTCTATTACTGGCGTGTAGTAAGCGTGTGGATCTTTATATTTCTATCACTAGCGTGTAGTAAGCGTGTGGATCTTTATATTTCTATTACTAGCGTGTAGTAAGCGTGTGGATCTTTATATTTCTATTACTGGCGTGTAGTAAGCGTGTGAATCTTTATATTTCTATTACTGGCGTGTGGTAAGCGTGTGGATCTTTATATTTCTATTACTGGCGTGTAGTAAGCGTGTGGATCTTTATATTTCTATTACTGGCGTGTAGTAAGCGTGTGGATCTTTATATTTCTATCACTAGCGTGTAGTAAGCGTGTGAATCTTTATATTTCTATTACTGGCGTGTAGTAAGCGTGTGAATCTTTATATTTCTATTACTGGCGTGTAGTAAGCGTGTGAATCTTTATATTTCTATCACTAGCGTGTAGTAAGCGTGTGAATCTTTATATTTCTATTACTGGCGTGTAGTAAGCGTGTGAATCTTTATATTTCTATTACTGGCGTGTAGTAAGCATGTGAATCTTTATATTTCTATTACTGGCGTGTAGTAAGCGTGTGGATCTTTATATTTCTATTACTGGCGTGTAGTAAGCGTGTGAATCTTTATATTTCTATTACTGGCGTGTAGTAAGCGTGTTTATCTTTATATTTCTATTACTGGCGTGTAGTAAGCGTGTGGATCTTTATATTTCTATCACTAGCGTGTAGTAAGCGTGTGAATCTTTATATTTCTATTACTGGCATGTAGTAAGCGTGTGAATCTTTATATTTCTATTACTGGCGTGTAGTAAGCGTGTGAATCTTTATATTTCTATCACTAGCGTGTAGTAAGCGTGTGAATCTTTATATTTCTATTACTGGCGTGTAGTAAGCGTGTGAATCTTTATATTTCTATTACTGGCGTGTAGTAAGCGTGTGGATCTTTATATTTCTATTACTGGCGTGTAGTAAGCGTGTGAATCTTTATATTTCTATTACTGGCGTGTAGTAAGCGTGTGAATCTTTATATTTCTATTACTGGCGTGTAGTAAGCGTGTGAATCTTTATATTTCTATTACTGGCGTGTAGTAAGCGTGTGGATCTTTATATTTCTATTACTGGCGTGTAGTAAGCGTGTGGATCTTTATATTTCTATTACTGGCGTGTAGTAAGCGTGTGGATCTTTATATTTCTATCACTAGCGTGTAGTAAGCGTGTGGATCTTTATATTTCTATTACTAGCGTGTAGTAAGCGTGTGGATCTTTATATTTCTATTACTGGCGTGTAGTAAGCGTGTGAATCTTTATATTTCTATTACTGGCGTGTGGTAAGCGTGTGGATCTTTATATTTCTATTACTGGCGTGTAGTAAGCGTGTGGATCTTTATATTTCTATCACTAGCGTGTAGTAAGCGTGTGAATCTTTATATTTCTATTACTGGCGTGTAGTAAGCGTGTGGATCTTTATATTTCTATCACTAGCGTGTAGTAAGCGTGTGAATCTTTATATTTCTATTACTGGCGTGTAGTAAGCGTGTGAATCTTTATATTTCTATTACTGGCGTGTAGTAAGCGTGTGAATCTTTATATTTCTATCACTAGCGTGTAGTAAGCGTGTGAATCTTTATATTTCTATTACTGGCGTGTAGTAAGCGTGTGAATCTTTATATTTCTATTACTGGCGTGTAGTAAGCATATGAATCTTTATATTTCTATTACTGGCGTGTAGTAAGCGTGTGGATCTTTATATTTCTATTACTGGCGTGTAGTAAGCGTGTGAATCTTTATATTTCTATTACTGGCGTGTAGTAAGCGTGTTTATCTTTATATTTCTATTACTGGCGTGTAGTAAGCGTGTGGATCTTTATATTTCTATCACTAGCGTGTAGTAAGCGTGTGAATCTTTATATTTCTATTACTGGCATGTAGTAAGCGTGTGAATCTTTATATTTCTATTACTGGCGTGTAGTAAGCGTGTGAATCTTTATATTTCTATCACTAGCGTGTAGTAAGCGTGTGAATCTTTATATTTCTATTACTGGCGTGTAGTAAGCGTGTGAATCTTTATATTTCTATTACTGGCGTGTAGTAAGCGTGTGGATCTTTATATTTCTATTACTGGCGTGTAGTAAGCGTGTGAATCTTTATATTTCTATTACTGGCGTGTAGTAAGCGTGTGAATCTTTATATTTCTATTACTGGCGTGTAGTAAGCGTGTGAATCTTTATATTTCTATTACTGGCGTGTAGTAAGCGTGTGGATCTTTATATTTCTATTACTGGCGTGTAGTAAGCGTGTGGATCTTTATATTTCTATTACTGGCGTGTAGTAAGCGTGTGGATCTTTATATTTCTATCACTAGCGTGTAGTAAGCGTGTGGATCTTTATATTTCTATTACTAGCGTGTAGTAAGCGTGTGGATCTTTATATTTCTATTACTGGCGTGTAGTAAGCGTGTGAATCTTTATATTTCTATTACTGGCGTGTGGTAAGCGTGTGGATCTTTATATTTCTATTACTGGCGTGTAGTAAGCGTGTGGATCTTTATATTTCTATCACTAGCGTGTAGTAAGCGTGTGAATCTTTATATTTCTATTACTGGCGTGTAGTAAGCGTGTGAATCTTTATATTTCTATTACTGGCGTGTAGTAAGCGTGTGAATCTTTATATTTCTATCACTAGCGTGTAGTAAGCGTGTGAATCTTTATATTTCTATTACTGGCGTGTAGTAAGCGTGTGAATCTTTATATTTCTATTACTGGCGTGTAGTAAGCGTGTGAATCTTTATATTTCTATTACTGGCGTGTAGTAAGCGTGTGGATCTTTATATTTCTATTACTGGCGTGTAGTAAGCGTGTGAATCTTTATATTTCTATTACTGGCGTGTAGTAAGCGTGTGAATCTTTATATTTCTATTACTGGCGTGTAGTAAGCGTGTGAATCTTTATATTTCTATTACTGGCGTGTAGTAAGCGTGTGGATCTTTATATTTCTATTACTGGCGTGTAGTAAGCGTGTGGATCTTTATATTTCTATCACTAGCGTGTAGTAAGCGTGTGAATCTTTATATTTCTATTACTGGCGTGTAGTAAGCGTGTGAATCTTTATATTTCTATTACTGGCGTGTAGTAAGCGTGTGGATCTTTATATTTCTATTACTGGCGTGTAGTAAGCGTGTGAATCTTTATATTTCTATTACTGGCGTGTAGTAAGCGTGTGAATCTTTATATTTCTATTACTGGCGTGTAGTAAGCGTGTGAATCTTTATATTTCTATTACTGGCGTGTAGTAAGCGTGTGGATCTTTATATTTCTATTACTGGCGTGTAGTAAGCGTGTGGATCTTTATATTTCTATTACTGGCGTGTAGTAAGCGTGTGGATCTTTATATTTCTATCACTAGCGTGTAGTAAGCGTGTGGATCTTTATATTTCTATTACTAGCGTGTAGTAAGCGTGTGGATCTTTATATTTCTATTACTGGCGTGTAGTAAGCGTGTGAATCTTTATATTTCTATTACTGGCGTGTGGTAAGCGTGTGGATCTTTATATTTCTATTACTGGCGTGTAGTAAGCGTGTGGATCTTTATATTTCTATCACTAGCGTGTAGTAAGCGTGTGAATCTTTATATTTCTATTACTGGCGTGTAGTAAGCGTGTGAATCTTTATATTTCTATTACTGGCGTGTAGTAAGCGTGTGAATCTTTATATTTCTATTACTGGCGTGTAGTAAGCGTATGGATCTTTATATTTCTATTACTGGCGTGTAGTAAGCGTGTGGATCTTTATATTTCTATCACTAGCGTGTAGTAAGCGTGTGAATCTTTATATTTCTATTACTGGCGTGTAGTAAGCGTGTGAATCTTTATATTTCTATTACTGGCGTGTAGTAAGCATGTGAATCTTTATATTTCTATTACTGGCGTGTAGTAAGCGTGTGGATCTTTATATTTCTATTACTGGCGTGTAGTAAGCGTGTGAATCTTTATATTTCTATTACTGGCGTGTAGTAAGCGTGTTTATCTTTATATTTCTATTACTGGCGTGTAGTAAGCGTGTGGATCTTTATATTTCTATCACTAGCGTGTAGTAAGCGTGTGAATCTTTATATTTCTATTACTGGCATGTAGTAAGCGTGTGAATCTTTATATTTCTATTACTGGCGTGTAGTAAGCGTGTGAATCTTTATATTTCTATCACTAGCGTGTAGTAAGCGTGTGAATCTTTATATTTCTATTACTGGCGTGTAGTAAGCGTGTGAATCTTTATATTTCTATTACTGGCGTGTAGTAAGCGTGTGGATCTTTATATTTCTATTACTGGCGTGTAGTAAGCGTGTGAATCTTTATATTTCTATTACTGGCGTGTAGTAAGCGTGTGAATCTTTATATTTCTATTACTGGCGTGTAGTAAGCGTGTGAATCTTTATATTTCTATTACTGGCGTGTAGTAAGCGTGTGGATCTTTATATTTCTATTACTGGCGTGTAGTAAGCGTGTGGATCTTTATATTTCTATTACTGGCGTGTAGTAAGCGTGTGGATCTTTATATTTCTATCACTAGCGTGTAGTAAGCGTGTGGATCTTTATATTTCTATTACTAGCGTGTAGTAAGCGTGTGGATCTTTATATTTCTATTACTGGCGTGTAGTAAGCGTGTGAATCTTTATATTTCTATTACTGGCGTGTGGTAAGCGTGTGGATCTTTATATTTCTATTACTGGCGTGTAGTAAGCGTGTGGATCTTTATATTTCTATCACTAGCGTGTAGTAAGCGTGTGAATCTTTATATTTCTATTACTGGCGTGTAGTAAGCGTGTGGATCTTTATATTTCTATCACTAGCGTGTAGTAAGCGTGTGAATCTTTATATTTCTATTACTGGCGTGTAGTAAGCGTGTGAATCTTTATATTTCTATTACTGGCGTGTAGTAAGCGTGTGAATCTTTATATTTCTATCACTAGCGTGTAGTAAGCGTGTGAATCTTTATATTTCTATTACTGGCGTGTAGTAAGCGTGTGAATCTTTATATTTCTATTACTGGCGTGTAGTAAGCATATGAATCTTTATATTTCTATTACTGGCGTGTAGTAAGCGTGTGGATCTTTATATTTCTATTACTGGCGTGTAGTAAGCGTGTGAATCTTTATATTTCTATTACTGGCGTGTAGTAAGCGTGTTTATCTTTATATTTCTATTACTGGCGTGTAGTAAGCGTGTGGATCTTTATATTTCTATCACTAGCGTGTAGTAAGCGTGTGAATCTTTATATTTCTATTACTGGCATGTAGTAAGCGTGTGAATCTTTATATTTCTATTACTGGCGTGTAGTAAGCGTGTGAATCTTTATATTTCTATCACTAGCGTGTAGTAAGCGTGTGAATCTTTATATTTCTATTACTGGCGTGTAGTAAGCGTGTGAATCTTTATATTTCTATTACTGGCGTGTAGTAAGCGTGTGGATCTTTATATTTCTATTACTGGCGTGTAGTAAGCGTGTGAATCTTTATATTTCTATTACTGGCGTGTAGTAAGCGTGTGAATCTTTATATTTCTATTACTGGCGTGTAGTAAGCGTGTGAATCTTTATATTTCTATTACTGGCGTGTAGTAAGCGTGTGGATCTTTATATTTCTATTACTGGCGTGTAGTAAGCGTGTGGATCTTTATATTTCTATTACTGGCGTGTAGTAAGCGTGTGGATCTTTATATTTCTATCACTAGCGTGTAGTAAGCGTGTGGATCTTTATATTTCTATTACTAGCGTGTAGTAAGCGTGTGGATCTTTATATTTCTATTACTGGCGTGTAGTAAGCGTGTGAATCTTTATATTTCTATTACTGGCGTGTGGTAAGCGTGTGGATCTTTATATTTCTATTACTGGCGTGTAGTAAGCGTGTGGATCTTTATATTTCTATCACTAGCGTGTAGTAAGCGTGTGAATCTTTATATTTCTATTACTGGCGTGTAGTAAGCGTGTGAATCTTTATATTTCTATTACTGGCGTGTAGTAAGCGTGTGAATCTTTATATTTCTATCACTAGCGTGTAGTAAGCGTGTGAATCTTTATATTTCTATTACTGGCGTGTAGTAAGCGTGTGAATCTTTATATTTCTATTACTGGCGTGTAGTAAGCATGTGAATCTTTATATTTCTATTACTGGCGTGTAGTAAGCGTGTGGATCTTTATATTTCTATTACTGGCGTGTAGTAAGCGTGTGAATCTTTATATTTCTATTACTGGCGTGTAGTAAGCGTGTGAATCTTTATATTTCTATTACTGGCGTGTAGTAAGCGTGTGAATCTTTATATTTCTATTACTGGCGTGTAGTAAGCGTGTGGATCTTTATATTTCTATTACTGGCGTGTAGTAAGCGTGTGGATCTTTATATTTCTATCACTAGCGTGTAGTAAGCGTGTGAATCTTTATATTTCTATTACTGGCGTGTAGTAAGCGTGTGAATCTTTATATTTCTATTACTGGCGTGTAGTAAGCGTGTGGATCTTTATATTTCTATTACTGGCGTGTAGTAAGCGTGTGAATCTTTATATTTCTATTACTGGCGTGTAGTAAGCGTGTGAATCTTTATATTTCTATTACTGGCGTGTAGTAAGCGTGTGAATCTTTATATTTCTATTACTGGCGTGTAGTAAGCGTGTGGATCTTTATATTTCTATTACTGGCGTGTAGTAAGCGTGTGGATCTTTATATTTCTATTACTGGCGTGTAGTAAGCGTGTGGATCTTTATATTTCTATCACTAGCGTGTAGTAAGCGTGTGGATCTTTATATTTCTATTACTAGCGTGTAGTAAGCGTGTGGATCTTTATATTTCTATTACTGGCGTGTAGTAAGCGTGTGAATCTTTATATTTCTATTACTGGCGTGTGGTAAGCGTGTGGATCTTTATATTTCTATTACTGGCGTGTAGTAAGCGTGTGGATCTTTATATTTCTATCACTAGCGTGTAGTAAGCGTGTGAATCTTTATATTTCTATTACTGGCGTGTAGTAAGCGTGTGAATCTTTATATTTCTATTACTGGC
Source organism: Entelurus aequoreus (assembly GCF_033978785.1). NCBI lineage: Eukaryota > Metazoa > Chordata > Actinopteri > Syngnathiformes > Syngnathidae > Entelurus > Entelurus aequoreus. The sequence continues at coordinate 34,134,294 of NC_084758.1, read as the reverse complement.
GTGTAGTAAGCGTGTGAATCTTTATATTTCTATCACTAGCGTGTAGTAAGCGTGTGAATCTTTATATTTCTATTACTGGCGTGTAGTAAGCGTGTGAATCTTTATATTTCTATTACTGGCGTGTAGTAAGCATGTGAATCTTTATATTTCTATTACTGGCGTGTAGTAAGCGTGTGGATCTTTATATTTCTATTACTGGCGTGTAGTAAGCGTGTGAATCTTTATATTTCTATTACTGGCGTGTAGTAAGCGTGTGAATCTTTATATTTCTATTACTGGCGTGTAGTAAGCGTGTGGATCTTTATATTTCTATTACTGGCGTGTAGTAAGCGTGTGGATCTTTATATTTCTATTACTGGCGTGTAGTAAGCGTGTGGATCTTTGGCCAGCAAAATATTGGATTCCTGGGTTGAAGATTGCATTTAGAACCAAAGCACGTCGTCTGTTAGTACATTGTGAGTTGAATAAACATTTGTTTACATCTTGTTGGGCCGTGAGTGCCCCCTGCAGGAACGTAAACAAATTGCTGTTTCTCAGTTGTAATACACTTTTACACCACTTGTGGCAGTAATGACGACATCAAACAGACAGAAGAAGTCTGGAGTTAAAGTCAGATTCTTGAGCGCAAAAATGATGACTAAATTAGCGAGGCTATATTTACATTTGCACTTTCATTTTATTGAGAATTTATTCAAGAAGCATTTATATTATAAATATTGTATTATTAAATTTGGTTCCAATCATTTATTATTATTTATTCAATTGATTAACTTATATTTATTTTATAGTTCTTCCTTTATCACAATTTAGGTCATTTATATTTGCACTTTAATTTCATTGATGGTTTATTCAAGAACCATATATATCGTAAATTATTAATTATTACATTTAGATACAATTATTTATTTCGATTGTTTTTCATTTTATTGAATAATTAATTTATAATTATTTTTATATTTATTATTGAATACGATTGAAATGAAAACTAAGATGACTCATATTTGCACTTTAATTCAATTGATGATTTATTCAAGAATTGTATACATAAATATTGATCCTACATTATTTATTATCAAATTTACTGAGTTATTAATTTGATTTTATTTCATTTTACTTAATTTATTTATTTATAATAATTTTAACAAATACATTTCAGCACTATAATTATTGAACACGATTGAAATCAAAACTAACACGAGTTGTATTTGCACTTGAATTCTATTGATAATTTATTTAAGAAATATATCTATTGATCATAAATTATTTATTATCAAATTTAGTTATTCATCTCAATGTAATTTAATTAATTACTTTGTAATTATTTAATATATTTCAGCACTATTGAATATGAATGAAATTAAAATGATGATGTATTGGTTGATTGTTTAAATATTCTGCAACAACGTGAGGATGCCTTATTGAAGAATTGCAAGCTGAATAGTCGGTAATTAAAGAGTTGGACAATATCGGAATATCGGCAAAAAGCCATTATTGGACATCCCTAATATATATATATATATATAAATATATATGTATATATATTAAAGTATTTCTGATTCTGATATATACATACATATACAGTATATATATATATACATACATATATATACACATATATGTATATATATACATATATGCGTTTATATATATATATGTGTATGCATATATATATATATATATATATATATATATATATATATATATATATATACATATATGTATATACTGTATAGATGTGTATGTAAAAGGAAGATTAGTCCAGGATTTTGAGGAGTATCCATCATCCATCCATCCATTTTCTACCGCTTGTCCCATAGGAGTATGTATGTACGTATATATATATATATATATATATACTGTATATATGTAAAATGATTATTAGTACAGAGGTATGTATGTACGTATATATGTATGTATTTATAAAACAACTTGCACAGAGCCTAGTCTATAAAATCCGCTACACCTCCCTGATACCGAAGTACATGTCAAACTACTTCCTTAACGTAAATGACCGCCATAACCACAACACCAGGGGGAGCTCCACAAACCACTTAAAGACAGATTCCCATCTAACAAAGGTCTTAACTCATTCTCCTTCTATGCCACATCAATATGGAATGCACTCCCAACAGGTGTAAAAGAAAGGGCATCTCTATCCTCCTTCAAACCCGCACTAAAACAACACCTCTAGGCAACTTCAACCCTAAACTAACACCCTCCCACCCTCCACATCCAACCCCCCCCCCCCGGATTGTAAATAATCAAATGTATTTACTTGTTCTTATGCTATATACAGTATATAGCTATATACTGTATAGGTATATATATATATGTATATAGCTATAAACAGTATATATGACAGGTTGTAGAGGACGCTAAAGGCAGTGCCCTTAAGGCACGCTTCCAATATTGTTGTCCGTGTGGAAATCGGGAAAATGGTTGCCCCGGGAGATTTTTGGGAGGGGCACTGGAATTCGGGAGTCTCCCGGGAAAATCGAAGTTTGGGGTCACATTAAAATGTCCTTGTTTTTCAATGAAGATAACTTTAAACTAGTCTTAACTTGAAAGAAATACACTCTATACATTGCTAATGTGGTAAATGACTATTCTAGCTGCAAATGTCTGCTTTTTGGTGCAATATCTACATAGGTGTGTAGAGGCCCATTTCCAGCAACTATCACTCCAGTGTTCTAATGGTACAATGTGTTTGCTCATTGGCTCAGAAGGCTAATTGATGATTAGAAAACCCTTGTGCAATCATGTTCACACATCTGAAAACACTTTAGCTCGTTACAGAAGCTACAAAACTGACCTTCCTTTGAGCAGATTGAGTTTCTGGAGCATCACATTTGTGGGCTCAATTAAACGCTCAAAATGGCCAGAAAAAGAGAACTTTCCTCTGAAACTCGACAGTCTATTCTTGTTCTTAGAAATGAAGGCTATTCCACTAAATTGTTTGGGTGACCCCAAACTTTTGAACGGTAGTGTATATATATTTATATATATTAGGGGTGTAACGGTACGTGTATTTGTATTGAACCGTTTCGGTACAGGTTTTCGGTTCGGTTCAGAGGTGTACCGAACGAGTTTCCACACGGACATATTAAGTAGCGTAACGCAGGTTGTGTAAACAATGCACACACCGAGGCACAACACACGGCATGCTAGCAGCTAACGCGCTACGATAGACTGACCATACGTCTTCTTTTCACCGGACGTGTCCTCTTTTGCGGAGCTGTCAGGGCGGAGTTTCTTAAATGCCTCAAATGTCCGTCATTTTGAGTTAGGGTTGCGTGTGTTTTCAATGTACGTTCAGGGTTAAGAAGGGGTTAAAAACAAAACAAATTGTGCGCGCAGCAGCATTGGTGAGGGAGGGGCAGAGACAGAGAGAGTGAGAGAGTTATGATAAACGCGCATGCGTCGCCAGGCTCTGCTTTTTATCCATAGATTTATCACATTTAATTTTTTATTATCTATAACAGGGGTGTCAAAAGTGTGCCCCGGAGTTTTAAAGGCCCACGGCACATTCTAGAAATACTATTAAAATAAGCAAAAACATAAAAAAAATCTTAAAGGTTAAATGTAATTTAGAAAAAGTTGCAATGTTGACTAATAAAACAAAGCTGGGTTTTTTTTCCTTTCAAACTGTCATTGCTCAAAACATAATATTGAATCAAAATCAATGTTATTATGAATTATTGACCTATCCAAGGTTCCCATTACTTCACATCAAATATTACACTAAGAAAAAATATTTTCGGTGGAAGATTTTGCTAAATTTGGTAAATAAATAACCCAAAAATGTATATTTTGTTACTGTACCGAAAATGAACCGAACCGTGACCTCTCTATATATATATATATATATATATATATAGATATATATATATAGATAGTACTTTATTGATTCCTTCGGGAGAGTTCCCTCAGGAAAATTTAAATTCCAGCAGCAGTGTACAAAATTGTAAAAAGTAAATAATGGGGGTATAAATGGAGACAAAATAGAAAAATATTACAATAGAATAAAAATAAAAAGCAACGATGAGAATAAAAATATAACAGTAAAATAAGAATATAACAAGAGAAACTAGGCAGTAGTGACAATGTTATGAAAAAGTATTTCACTGTTATTGTTTTGCATCCCCTGTCATCCTAGTACCCCCCCTCCCCCCAGAGAGGATATTATATATATATATATATATATATAATAAATACATGCGTGTGTGCGTAAAAGGATGATGTGTGTGTGGAGGTGCAGGAGTTTTGAACCCTCCTCTCAGGCTGCTGGTCCAATGAAGGTCCTCTCAGGTGCAAACATGTTTCCTCCCACAAGCAGCAAAAAGCTTGCGGGCGCGCACTAAGACGCGAGAAGCTGCGAGACGACAGAAGTTGGCGTGGATGCTAGACGTGGGCTTTCCTCGCAGCCATGGGACCATCGGGGTCTTCCACCCTCGACCTTCACTTTGGGACTTTGTGATCGCAGGATTTGCTCCGTTTTGCTGAGGACATTTGGATGCGGAGTTGGAAGGAAGGAAGGAAGGAAGTAAGGAAGGAAGGAAGCAAGACCCTCATGTTTCCTCTGGTCGCCCCCAAGCTGGGACTCTTACACCTCCGGCGGCTCCTGCTCGGAACTCCGTGCGTAAAAGGCGCACTGAGGTCCGCAGGGGAGTAGAAGGAAGGTGGGCTCGACCTTCCTCTTCTGCTTCTTTTTTGGTTTTTGTCTTTTCCTCCTCTTCTTGTCGTCTTTTTGCCCCCCTCCTCCTCCTCCTCCCCTCCATCGGCAGGACGCAGGTGTATTTGTGAAGATGTCGCCGCTGCCCTCCAGGTTCTTCTACCTGTAAGTCCTCCTTCCGAGCAAGCCTGCAACCTTCTGCATTCTTTCCAACACAAGTCGCCAAAAGCCTTCAACTTGTGACTCATCCGTTCCTCTGCGTCTTTTCCTTCCAGGTGTTTACATTTCCTGGTGCTCTACTTTCAAATACAGGTAACGTGACGCATGCGCTGTTGTCTTTTGCCTTCATGGAAACACCGCCTCGGAATAATGCGCTTTATTGTCACGCAAACATGCTCCTACATATAATATTCAATCATAATAAGTGCAGACCGGAATATCTCAAAGTAGATGTGCGCGTTCATGGGCAAAACGATGACGTCACAGACAGGAGTTCCTGTTCAAATGAAAAGTATACACAAAATAAAATAAAACAAATACTCTAAAGGTGCATAGGAGTCCAAATAATAATGTTTATTATCAGGATAACGATGACATCCCAGACATTGTTGCCATTGGGTCGACTGAAAAATATACACTGCAAAAAGTCAGTGTTCAAAAACAAGAAAAAAAAATACAAAAATGAGGGGTATTTTATTTGAAATAAGCAAAATTATCTGCCAATAGAACAAGACAATTTGGCTCGTCAAGACTTTCTAAAACAAGTCAAATAAGCTAACCTCAATGAACCCAAAAATAATAATAATAATTAAAGAGCTACAGTGTATTAAAAAAACAATAATGATAATAATTAAAAAGATAATAAGGAAATAAATAAAAATAAAAACTAGAACAGCCAAATAGCTATAGCTAGTATGCACATATCTAAAAAAAAGGCTTCTTTTTTTTTTAAAAAGGACTTTTAAGCCTTTTTTTTTTTTTTTAATACCTTAAAATAAGTATATTGTCACTAATAACAAGTGCACTTTTCTTGGTAGAAAAAAAACATGACCTTTTTTCCCAAGATGTTGAAAAATATTCTTAAATGAAGTAAATGCTAGTGCCATTATCTTGACATCATGATATTTTTATTTTTGTCATGCTTGAAGTAAGAAATGATGACTTTAAAAAAGTAGTTGTATACTTGTGAGTGTTGATGACACAACAGTTGATATTCTAGTTTCAAGCATGTTTTACTCAATATAGCTCATCAAATCTCAGCAACAAGCTGTAATATCTTACTGACATCATTTAGGAGCAAAACCCTAAAAACAAGTAAAACACTCTAACATCAAATCTGCTTAGTGAGAAGAATTACCTTATCAGACAGAAAATAAGCAAATATCACCCTTATTTGAGATATTTCATCGTACTTAGATTTCACTTTTTGCAGTGTATTTGAAGAAATAAGACTTTTGGCACAATTTGACCTTAATTTGAAGGTGCAAATGAGCATAAAGTATGGAGAATACATGCATGTGGTAGTGAATGAAATATAGATGAATAAATGTTTATTTAGCAGGATAACGATGACGTCACAGACGTTACTTCCTGTTTCGATTAAAAAATATATACATCAAAATGACTGTAGGCACCATTTGACATTATTTTGAAGGCACAAATGAGCATGAAGTATGAAGAATACATACATGTGGTAGAAAATTAAATATAGCCTTCCGGCCCGAATGCTGCTCTGATAGGCCCCAGCAACCCCGAAAAGGACAAGCGGTAGAAAATGGATGGATGGATGTATGAATAAATGTTTAATTAGCAGGATAACGATGACATCACAGACATTTTTGCCATTTGGTCGACTGAAAAATATATTTGAAAAAATAAGACTTTCGGCACAATTTTACCTTAATTTGATAATCGATTAATCTGTCGATTATTACTTCGATTAATAATCGGATAAAAGAGACCAACTACATTTCTATCCTTTCCAGTATTTTATTGAAAAAAAACAGCATACTGGCACCATACTTATTTTGATTATTGTTTCTCAGCTGTTTTTACATGTTGCAGTAAATAAATAAAGGTTTATTAAAAAATAAAAATAAATTCCTCTGCGAATGCGCATAGATCCAACGAATCGATGACTAGATTAATCGCCAACTATTTTTATAATCGATTAGTTGTTGCAGCTCTAATTTGAGGGTGCAGATGAACATAAAGTATGATAAATACATAAATGTGGTAGTAAATGAAATATAGATGAATACATGTTTAATTAGCAGGATAACGATGACATCACAGACATTACTTCCTGTTTCGATTAAAAAATGTATACATCAAAATGACTGTAGGCACCATTTTACATTATTTTGAAGGCACAAATGAGCATAAAGTATGATGAATACATAAATGTGGTAGAAAATGAAATACAGATGAATACATGTTTAATTAGCAGGATGACGATGACATCACTTCCTGTTTTGAATCAAAAATATATCCATCCAAATGACTGTAGACACAGTTTGACATGATTTTGAAGGTGCAGATGAGCATGAAGTATGAAGATGACATCAATGTGTTAAAAACAAGTTTGATTATCAGGATAAGGATGACATGACAGACATGAGAAATATGCAAGGAGTGTGGCTACAGATGCGTTATTTCAAGGTGCAGACGAGCATAAAGTATGAAGAATACACAAATGAGTTGAAGATGAAGGAATGTGAGCTTCAATTAGTTTTACAACAACAAGGTGACAGATTTCTGAAGCTGGGAGGTTAAAAGTTCTTCTTTGAAAGCTGAACTCTTGTTGTGTTTTATGAGGCTCACTTTGAACTGCAACCATTTGCAGGCGTCTGCTGCCACTAATTGACTCCTTTCTTCTCCTCACACTCACACCGCCTCTTATCATTAGTGCACCTTTTATTATTATCAGCATCACTACATGTGTTCATATTATTATCACCATCTGTACACTTGTATATATTATTATCATCCTTAGTACACTTATTATTATCACCATCAGTACACTTGTATATATTATTGTCATCATTAGTACACTTATTATTATTATCATCATTAGTACACTTGTATATATTATCATCATCATTAGTACACTTATTCATATTATCATCATCATTAGTACACTTATTATAATTATCATCATTAGTACACTTATTATTATTATCATTAGTACACTTATTCATATTATCATAATCATTAGGACACATATGCAACTAATTGACTCCTTTCTCCTCATTAGTGCACCTTTTATTATTATCATCAGCACACTTGTATATATTATTATCATCATTAGTACACTTATTCATATTATTATCATTAGTACACTTATTCATATTATTATCATCATTAGTACACATATGCAACTAATTGACTACTTTCTTCTCCTCGCACCACTTCTTATCATTAGTACACCTTTTATTATTGTCATCATCAGTACACTTATTCATATTATTATCATCATCATGAGTACACTTGTTCATATTATTTACATCATTAGTACACTTATTCATATTATTATCATCAGTAGTACACATATGCAACTAATTGACTCCTTTCTTATAATTAGTGCACCTTTTATTATTATCATCAGTACACTTGTGTATATTATTATCATCATTAGTACACTTATTCATATTATTATCATCATTAATACACTTATTCATATTATTGTCATCATTAGTACACTTATTCATATTATTATCATCATTAGTACACTTATTCATATTGTTATCATCATTAGTAAACTTATTCATATTGTTATCATCATTAGTACACTTATTCATATTATTATCATCATTAGTACACTTATTCATATTATCATCATTAGTACACTTATTCATATTATTATCATCATTGGTACACTTATTCATATTATTATCATCATTAGTACACTTATTCATATTATTATCATTAGTACACATATGCAACTAATTGACTCCTTTCTTCTCCTCGCACCGCTTATCTTTAGTACACCTTTTATTATTATCATCAGTACACTTATATATATTATTATCATCATTAGTACACTTATTCATATTATTATCATCATTAGTATACCTTTTATTATTATTATTATTAGTTCACATATTCATATTATTATCATCATTATTACACGTGTTCATATCATTAATACAAATTGACTCCTTTCTTCTCCTCGCACTCGCACAGCTAATTATCATTTGTACACCTTTTATTATTATCATTGTCATCAGTACACTTGTTTGTATTATTATCATCATCACTGCTCGCTGTTCACTGTACATCTCCTACCAAGTCAGACCTACACGGTTTCAATGTCCATTTCTCAGATGATATAATTGTTGATGACTGAAGTGCTGACTAAATAAAGTAGTGTTTATATACCACATATATAAAGTAGTGTTTATATACCACATATATAAGTTAGTGATTATATACCACATAAATAGTGTTTATATACCACATACAAAAGGTAGTGTTTGTATACCACATACAAAAGGTAGTGTTTATATACCACATAAATAAAGTAGTGTTTATATACCACATATATAATGTAGTGTTTATATACCACATAAATAAAGTAGTGTTATATACCACATACATAAGTTAGTGATTATATACCACATTTATAAAGTAGTGTTTATATACTACATACAAAAGGTAGTGTTTATATACCACATGAATAAAGTAGTGTTATATACCACATATATAAAGTAGTGTTTATATACCACATATATAAGTTAGTGATTATATACCACATAAAGTAGTGTTTATATACCACATACAAAAGGTAGTGTTTATATACCACATAAATAAAGTAGTGTTTATATACCACATATATAATGTAGTGTTTATATACCACATAAATAGTGTATATACCACATATATAATGTAGTGTTTATATACCACATAAATAAAGTAGTGTTATATACCACATACATAAGTTAGTGATTATATACCAAATTGATAAAGTAGTGTTTATATACTACATACAAAAGGTAGTGTTTATATACCACATGAATAAAGTAGTGTTATATACCACATATATAAAGTAGTGTTTATATACCACATGAATAAAGTAGTGTTATATACCACATATATAAAGTAGTGTTTATATACCACATGAATAAAGTAGTGTTATATACCACATATATAAAGTAGTGTTTATATACCACATATATAATGTAGTGTTTATATACCACATAAATAAAGTAGTGTTTATATACCACATACAAAAGGTAGTGTTTATATACCACATAAATAAAGTAGTGTTTATATACCACATATATAATGTAGTGTTTATATACCACATAAATAAAGTAGTGTTATATACCACATACATAAGTTAGTGATTATATACCAAATTTATAAAGTAGTGTTTATATACTACATACAAAAGGTAGTGTTTATATACCACATGAATAAAGTAGTTATATACCACATATATAAAGTAGTGTTTATATACCACATAAATAAAGTAGTTATATACCACATAAATAAAGTAGTGTTATATACCACATAAATAAAGTAGTGTTATATACCACATATATAAAGTAGTGTTTATATACCACATGAATAAAGTAGTGTTATATACCACATATATAAAGTAGTGTTTATATACCACATATATAATGTAGTGTTTATATACCACATAAATAAAGTAGTCTTTATATACCACATACAAAAGGTAGTGTTTATATACCACATAAATAAAGTAGTTTATATACCACATATATAATATAGTGTTTATATACCACATAAATAAAGTAGTTATATACCACATACATAAGTTAGTGATTATATACCAAATTTATAAAGTAGTGTTTATATACTACATACAAAAGGTAGTGTTTATATACCACATGAATAAAGTAGTGTTATATACCACATATATAAAGTAGTGTTTATATACCACATAAATAAAGTAGTGTTATATACCACATAAATAAAGTAGTGTTATATACCACATAAATAAAGTAGTGTTATATACCACATAAAGTAGTGTTTATATACCACATAAATAAAGTAGTGTTATATACCACATAAATAAAGTAGTGTTATATACCACATGTATAAAGTAGTGTTTATATACCACATATATAAAGTAGTGTTTATATACCACATAAATAAAGTAGTGTTATATACCACATATATATGTTAGTGTTTGTATACCACATAAATAAAGTAGTGTTATATACCACATTTATATGTTAGTGTTTGTATACCACATAAATAAAGTAGTTATATACCACATATATATGTTAGTGTTTGTATACCACATATATAAAGTAGTGTTATATACCACATATATAAAGTAGTGTTTATATACCATATATATAAAGTAGTGTTTATATACCACATAAATAAAGTAGTGTTATATACCACATATATAAAGTAGTGTTTATATACCACATATATAAAGTAGTGTTTATATACCACATAAATAAAGTAGTGTTATATACCACATATATATAAGTTAGTGTTTGTATACCACATAAATAAAGTAGTGTTATATACCACATATATATAAGTTAGTGTTTGTATACCACATATATAAAGTAGTGTTAATATAGTAAACAAGGAAGCAAGAATAGTGAACAAGGAAACTAGATTAGAAAATAAGGAAGCTAGAATAGTAAACAAGGAAACTAGAATAGTAAACAAGGAAGCAAGATTAGTAAACAAGGAAACTAGCGAATAATGAAGCAAGATTAGTAAACAAGGAAACTTGATTAGTAAACAAGGATGCACAATTAGTAAACAAGGAAGCAAGATTAGTAAACAAGGAAACTAGCGAATGAGGAAGCAAGATCAGTAAACAAAGAACAAGATTAGTAAACAAGAAAACTAGAGTAGCAAACAAGGAAGCAAGATCAGTAAACAAAGAACAAGATTAGTAAACAAGAAAACTAGATTAGTAAACAAGGAAACTAGATTAGTAAACAAGGAAGCAAGATTAGTCAACAAGGACGCACAATTAGTAAACCAGGCAACTAGATTAGTAAACAAGGAATCTAGATTAGTAAACAAGGAAGCAAGATTAGTAAACAAGGAAACGAGATTAGTAAAGAAGGGAGAAATATTAGTAAACAATGATGCAAGAGTAATAAACAAGGAAGCAAGATTAGTAAACAAGGAAACTAGATTAGCAAAGAAGGAAGCTAGAATAGTAAACAAGGAAGCAAGATTAGTAAACAAGGAAACTAGCGAATAAGGAAGCAAGATTAGTAAACAAGGAAACTAGATTAGTAAACAAGGACGCACAATTAGTAAACAAGGAAGCAAGATTAGTAAACGAGGAAACTAGATTAGTAAACAAGGACGCACAATTACTAAACAAGGAAGCAAGATTAGTAAACAAGGAAACTAGCGAAGGAGGAAGCAAGATTAGTAAACAAGGAAACTAGATTATTAAACAAAGACGCACAATTAGTAAACAAGGAAGCAAGATTAGTAAAGAAGGAAACTAGATAAGTAAACAAGGAAACTAGAATAGTAAACAAGGAGACTAGATGAGTAAACAAGGACGCTAGAGATGTCCGATATTTTTGGCCGATAAATGCTTTAAAATGTAATATCGGAAATGATCGGTTTCAAAAAGTAAAATGAATGACTTTTTAAAAGGCTGCTGTACGGAGTGGTACATATCCGGTAAAACACGGATGTATGGCATACTTGCCAACCCTCCACATTTTCCTGGGAGACTCCCGAATTCCAGTGCCCCTCCCGAAAATCTCCCGGGGCAACCATTCTCCCGATTTCCACCCTGGACAAGAATATTGGGGGCGTGCCTTTAGCGTCCTCTACAACCTGTCGTCACGTCCGCTTTTCCTCAATACAAACAGCGTGCTGGCCCAGTCATATAACATATGCAGCTTTTACACACACATATAAGTGAATGCAAGGCATACTTGGTCAACAGCCATGCAGGTCACACTGAGGATGGCCGCATAAACAACTTTAACACTGTTACAAATATGCGCCACACTGTGAACCCACACCAAACAAGAGAGAACATCGGCACCGTTACACAACAGAACAAATACCCAGAACCCCTTGCAGCACTAACTCTTCCGGGACGCTACAATATATCACTGTTTTTGTAGCTGTTGTTTTGAGGCATGTTTAAAAAAAATAAAGTCAAAGTACAGTGTTTCCCATAGTTGTAGTGGGTATCAGGATTATCTCAGGGAGAGCAAATTCCAAGCTGCTGTTTTGAGGCATGTTTAAAAAAAATAATGCACTTTTTGACTTTAATAACAAATATGGCAGTGCCATGTTGGCACTTTTTTCCATGACTGGAGTTGAAGTTGTTCTCTTATTTTGGAAAACCTTGTTTTTGATTGATTGATTGAAACTTGTATTAGTAGATTGCACAGCACAGTACATATTGCGTGCAATTGACCACTAAATGGTAACACCCCAATACGTTTTTCAACTTGTTTAAGTCGGGGTCCACGTTGATCAATTCATGGTAAAGTGACATTGTTTCATGCATCACAACAAAATGAGGCATAATAATGTGTTCATTCCACCACTGTATATATCGGTATCGCTTGATATCGGAATCGGTAATTAAGAGTTGGACAATATCAAAATATTGTATATCGGCAAAAAAGCCATTATCGGACATCTCTAAAGAACGCACAATTAATAAACAAGGAAACTCGATTAGTAAACAAGGAAGCAAGATTATTAAACAAGGACACACAATTAGTAAACCAGGCAACTAGATTAGTAAACAAGGAAGCAAGATTAGTAAACAAGGAAACGAGATTAGTAAAGAAGGGAGAAATATTAGTAAACAATGATGCAAGACAAGTAAACAAGGAAGCAAGATTAGTAAACAAGGAAACTAGATTAGTAAACAAGGAAACTAGATTAGTAAACAAGGAAGCAAGATTAGTAAACAAGGAAGCAAGATTAGTAAACAAGGAAACTAGATTAGTAAACAAGGAAACTAGATTAGTAAACAAGGAAGCAAGATTAGTAAACAAGGAAGCAAGATTAGTAAACAAGGAAACGAGGTTAGTAAAGAAGGGAGAAATATTAGTAAACAATGATGCAAGACAAGTAAACAAGGAAGCAAGATTAGTAAACAAGGAAACTAGATTAGTAAACAAGGAAACTAGATTAGTAAACAAGGAAGCAAGATTAGTAAACAAGGAAGCAAGATTAGTAAACAAGGAAACGAGGTTAGTAAAGAAGGGAGAAATATTAGTAAACAATGATGCAAGACAAGTAAACAAGGAAGCAAGATTAGTAAACAAGGAAGCAAGATTAGTAAACAAGGAAACAAGATTAGAAAATAAGGAAGCTAGAATAGTAAACAAGGAAACTAGAATAGTAAAAAAGGAAGCAAGATTAGTAAACAATGATGCAAGACAAGTAAACAAGGAAGCAAGATTAGTAAACAAGGAAGCAAGATTAGTAAACAAGGAAACAAGATTAGAAAATAAGGAAGCTAGAATAGTAAACAAGGAAACTAGAATAGTAAAAAAGGAAGCAAGATTAGTAAACAAGGAAACTAGCGAATAAGGAAGCAAGATTAGTAAACGAGGAAACTAGATTAGTAAACAAGGACGCACAATTACTAAACAAGGAAGCAAGATTAGTCCATCCATCCATCTTCTTCCGCTTATCCGATTTCGGGTCGCGGGGGCAGCAGCCTAAGCAGGGAAACCCAGACTTCCCTCTCCCCAGCCACTTCGTCCAGCTCTTCCCGGGGGATCCCGAGGTGTTCCCAGGCCAGCCTGGAGACATAGATTAGTAAACAAGGAAATTAGCGAATGAGGAAGCAAGATTAGTAAACAAGGAAATTAGCGAATGAGGAAGCAAGATTAGTAAACAAGGAAACTAGGTTAGTAAACAAGGACGCACAATTAGTAAACAAGGAAGCAAGATTAGTAAACAAGGAAACTAGCGAATGAGGAAACAAGGAAGCAAGATTAGTAAACAAGGAAACTAGCGAATGATGAAGCAAGATTAGTAAACAAGGAAACTAGATTAGTAAACAAGGACGCACAATTAGTAAACAAGGAAGCAAGATTAGTAAACAAGGAAACTAGCGAATGAGGAAACAAGGAAGCAAGATTAGTAAACAAGGAAACTAGCGAATGAGGAAACAAGATTAGTAAACAAGGAAACTAGCGAATGAGGAAACAAGATTAGTAAACAAGCAAACAAGATTAGAAAATAAGGAAGCTAGAATAGTAAACAAGGAAACTAGCGAATGAGGAAACAAGGAAGCAAGATTAGTAAACAAGGAAACTAGCGAATGAGGAAACAAGATTAGTAAACAAGGAAACTAGCGAATGAGGAAACAAGATTAGTAAACAAGCAAACAAGATTAGAAAATAAGGAAGCTAGAATAGTAAACAAGGAAACTAGAATAGTAAACAAGGAAGCAAGATTAGTAAACACGGAAACTAGCGAATAAGGAAGCAAGATTAGTAAACAAGGAAACTAGCGAATGAGGAAGAAAGATTAGTAAACAAGGAAACTCGATTAGTAAACAAGGACACACAATTAGTAAACAAGGAAGCAAGATTAGTAAACAAGGAAACTAGCGAATGAGGAAGCAAGATTAGTAAACAAGGAAACTCGATTAGAAAATAAGGAAGCTAGAATAGTAAACAAGGAAACTAGAATAGTAAACAAGGAAGCAAGATTAGTAAACAAGGAAACTAACGAATAAGGAAGCAAGATTAGTAAACAAGGAAACTAGCGAATAAGGAAGCAAGATTAGTAAACGAGGAAACTAGATTAGTAAACAAGGACGCACAATTACTAAACAAGGAAGCAAGATTAGTCCATCCATCCATCTTCTTCCGCTTATCCGATTTCGGGTCGCGGGGGCAGCAGCCTAAGCAGGGAAACCCAGACTTCCCTCTCCCCAGCCACTTCGTCCAGCTCTTCCCGGGGGATCCCGAGGTGTTCCCAGGCCAGCCTGGAGACATAGATTAGTAAACAAGGAAATTAGCGAATGAGGAAGCAAGATTAGTAAACAAGGAAATTAGCGAATGAGGAAGCAAGATTAGTAAACAAGGAAACTAGATTAGTAAACAAGGACGCACAATTAGTAAACAAGGAAGCAAGATTAGTAAACAAGGAAACTAGCGAATGAGGAAACAAGATTAGTAAACAAGGAAACTAGCGAATGAGGAAACAAGATTAGTAAACAAGCAAACAAGATTAGAAAATAAGGAAGCTAGAATAGTAAACAAGGAAACTAGAATAGTAAACAAGGAAGCAAGATTAGTAAACACGGAAACTAGCGAATAAGGAAGCAAGATTAGTAAACAAGGAAACTAGCGAATGAGGAAGAAAGATTAGTAAACAAGGAAACTCGATTAGTAAACAAGGACACACAATTAGTAAACAAGGAAGCAAGATTAGTAAACAAGGAAACTAGCGAATGAGGAAGCAAGATTAGTAAACAAGGAAACTCGATTAGAAAATAAGGAAGCTAGAATAGTAAACAAGGAAACTAGAATAGTAAACAAGGAAGCAAGATTAGTAAACAAGGAAACTAACGAATAAGGAAGCAAGATTAGTAAACAAGGAAACTAGCGAATAAGGAAGCAAGATTAGTAAACGAGGAAACTAGATTAGTAAACAAGGACGCACAATTACTAAACAAGGAAGCAAGATTAGTCCATCCATCCATCTTCTTCCGCTTATCCGATTTCGGGTCGCGGGGGCAGCAGCCTAAGCAGGGAAACCCAGACTTCCCTCTCCCCAGCCACTTCGTCCAGCTCTTCCCGGGGGATCCCGAGGTGTTCCCAGGCCAGCCTGGAGACATAGATTAGTAAACAAGGAAATTAGCGAATGAGGAAGCAAGATTAGTAAACAAGGAAACTAGATTAGTAAACAAGGACGCACAATTAGTAAACAAGGAAGCAAGATTAGTAAACAAGGAAACTAGCGAATGAGGAAACAAGGAAGCAAGATTAGTAAACAAGGAAACTAGCGAATGAGGAAACAAGATTAGTAAACAAGGAAACTAGCGAATGAGGAAACAAGATTAGTAAACAAGCAAACAAGATTAGAAAATAAGGAAGCTAGAATAGTAAACAAGGAAACTAGCGAATGAGGAAACAAGGAAGCAAGATTAGTAAACAAGGAAACTAGCGAATGAGGAAACAAGATTAGTAAACAAGGAAACTAGCGAATGAGGAAACAAGATTAGTAAACAAGCAAACAAGATTAGAAAATAAGGAAGCTAGAATAGTAAACAAGGAAACTAGAATAGTAAACAAGGAAGCAAGATTAGTAAACACGGAAACTAGCGAATAAGGAAGCAAGATTAGTAAACAAGGAAACTAGCGAATGAGGAAGAAAGATTAGTAAACAAGGAAACTCGATTAGTAAACAAGGACACACAATTAGTAAACAAGGAAGCAAGATTAGTAAACAAGGAAACTAGCGAATGAGGAAGCAAGATTAGTAAACAAGGAAACTTGATTAGAAAATAAGGAAGCTAGAATAGTAAACAAGGAAACTAGAATAGTAAACAAGGAAGCAAGATTAGTAAACAAGGAAACTAACGAATAAGGAAGCAAGATTAGTAAACAAGGAAACTCGATTAGTAAACAAGGACGCACAATTAATAAACAAGGAAGCAAGATTAGTAAACAAGGAAACTAGCGAATGAGGAAGCAAGATTAGTAAACAAGGAAACTAGATTAGTAAACAAGGAAGCAAGATTAGTAAACAAGGAAACTAGCGAATGAGGAATCAAGATGAGTAAACAAGGAAACTAGATTAGTAAACAAGGACGCACAATTAGTAAACAAGGAAGCAAGATTAGTAAACAAGGAAACTCAATGAGTAAACAAGGACGCACAATTAGTAAACAAGGAAACTCGATTAGTAAACAAGGAAACTAGAATAGTAAACAAGGAAACTAGAATAGTAAACAACAAAACTAGATTAGTAAACAAGAAAACTAGAATAGTAAACAAGGAAACTAGAATAGTAAACAAGGAAACTAGAGTAGTAAACAATGAAACTAGGTTACCTGCTGCTGGTAACACTCACCAGGTGTGTGCAGTGCGAAAGGGGGCGGAGCCCAGCACTGCGTCCCCTCCCCCTTGTGAGTTTTGAGGATTTGTTGTCGTGCTTTTCTGTGAATGTCATTAATTGGGGGTAGAGAGGGGGGTTGGGGGGGTGCGCTATAATTAGCCACCTGAGAGCCGCCATTACCTGTAATTACCGCTGACGTGCAGGTGTGGAAAGGGCAGATTCCCGGGCTCTTAAAAGTAGACCTTTTGTCTCGCCGTGCCTCATGTTGGCCTCGCTTTCTGGCAATTTCCTCATTTTGACGGCAGGTCTAAGGTGACTCGTAAACTCTTGTGGCTTGGACGACAAGACCACGCCCCCTTCGCCGCACCTCAGCTACGAGACGCCGCGTTTTCATCATTTATGTTGCGTTGGTGTGCCGGGGCAGATGTTTCCTAGTTGCTAGTGCAGCTTCAGGTGTATAGTTGCTAGTGCAGCTTCAGGTGTATAGTTGCTAGTGCAGCTTCAGGTGTATAGTTGCTAGTGCAGCTTCAGGTGTATAGTTGCTAGTGCAGCTTCAGGTGTATAGTTGCTAGTGCAGCTTCAGGTGTATAGTTGCTAGTGCAGCTTCAGGTGTATGGTTGCTAGTGCAGCTTCAGGTGTATAGTTGCTAGTGCAGCTTCAGGTGTATAGTTGCTAGTGCAGCTTCAGGTGTATAGTTGCTAGTGCAGCTTCAGGTGTATAGTTGCTAGTGCAGCTTCAGGTGTATAGTTGCTAGTGCAGCTTCAGGTGTATAGTTGCTAGTGCAGCTTCAGGTGTATAGTTGCTGGTGCAGCTTCAGGTGTATAGTTGCTAGTGCAGCTTCAGGTGTATAGTTGCTGGTGCAGCTTCAGGTGTATAGTTGCTGGTGCAGCTTCAGGTGTATAGTTGCTAGTGCAGCTTCAGGTGTATAGTTGCTGGTGCAGCTTCAGGTGTATAGTTGCTAGTGCAGCTTCAGGTGTATGGTTGCTAGTGCAGCTTCAGGTGTATAGTTGCTAGTGCAGCTTCAGGTGTATAGTTGCTAGTGCAGCTTCAGGTGTATAGTTGCTAGTGCAGCTTCAGGTGTATAGTTGCTAGTGCAGCTTCAGGTGTATAGTTGCTAGTGCAGCTTCAGGTGTATAGTTGCTGGTGCAGCTTCAGGTGTATAGTTGCTAGTGCAGCTTCAGGTGTATAGTTGCTAGTGCAGCTTCAGGTGTATAGTTGCTAGTGCAGCTTCAGGTGTATAGTTGCTAGTGCAGCTTCAGGTGTATAGTTGCTAGTGCAGCTTCAGGTGTATAGTTGCTAGTGCAGCTTCAGGTGTATAGTTGCTAGTGCAGCTTCAGGTGTATAGTTGCTAGTGCAGCTTCAGGTGTATAGTTGCTAGTGCAGCTTCAGGTGTATAGTTGATAGTGCAGCTTCAGGTGTATAGTTGCTAGTGCAGCTTCAGGTGTATAGTTGCTAGTGCAGCTTCAGGTGTATAGTTGCTGGTGCAGCTTCAGGTGTATAGTTGCTAGTGCAGCTTCAGGTGTATAGTTGCTAGTGCAGCTTCAGGTGTATAGTTGCTAGTGCAGCTTCAGGTGTATGGTTGCTAGTGCAGCTTCAGGTGTATGGTTGCTAGTGCAGCTTCAGGTGTATAGTTGCTAGTGCAGCTTCAGGTGTATAGTTGCTAGTGCAGCTTCAGGTGTATAGTTGCTAGTGCAGCTTCAGGTGTATAGTTGCTAGTGCAGCTTCAGGTGTATGGTTGCTAGTGCAGCTTCAGGTGTATAGTTGCTAGTGCAGCTTCAGGTGTATAGTTGCTGGTGCAGCTTCAGGTGTATAGTTGCTAGTGCAGCTTCAGGTGTATAGTTGCTGGTGCAGCTTCAGGTGTATAGTTGCTAGTGCAGCTTCAGGTGTATAGTTGCTGGTGCAGCTTCAGGTGTATAGTTGCTAGTGCAGCTTCAGGTGTATGGTTGCTAGTGCAGCTTCAGGTGTATGGTTGCTGGTGCAGCTTCAGGTGTATGGTTGCTAGTGCGGCTTCAGGTGTATAGTTGCTAGTGCAGCTTCAGGTGTATAGTTGCTAGTGCAGCTTCAGGTGTATGGTTGCTAGTGCGGCTTCAGGTGTATAGTTGCTAGTGCAGCTTCAGGTGTATAGTTGCTAGTGCAGCTTCAGGTGTATAGTTGCTAGTGCAGCTTCAGGTGTATAGTTGCTAGTGCAGCTTCAGGTGTATGGTTGCTAGTGCGGCTTCAGGTGTATAGTTGCTAGTGCAGCTTCAGGTGTATAGTTGCTGGTGCAGCTTCAGGTGTATAGTTGCTAGTGCAGCTTCAGGTGTATGGTTGCTAGTGCAGCTTCAGGTGTATGGTTGCTGGTGCAGCTTCAGGTGTATGGTTGCTAGTGCGGCTTCAGGTGTATAGTTGCTAGTGCAGCTTCAGGTGTATAGTTGCTAGTGCAGCTTCAGGTGTATGGTTGCTAGTGCGGCTTCAGGTGTATAGTTGCTAGTGCAGCTTCAGGTGTATAGTTGCTAGTGCAGCTTCAGGTGTATAGTTGCTAGTGCAGCTTCAGGTGTATAGTTGCTAGTGCAGCTTCAGGTGTATGGTTGCTAGTGCGGCTTCAGGTGTATAGTTGCTAGTGCAGCTTCAGGTGTATAGTTGCTAGTGCAGCTTCAGGTGTATAGTTGCTAGTGCAGCTTCAGGTGTATAGTTGCTAGTGGCGCATACCTGTGCAGGTAAATGAAAATGGCTGCACCTTGGACAGACATGAGCCTCAGATGCCAACTCTGCTTCCAGGAGTCCCAGCAGAGCTCGGCAGACTTCAGGTTCTACATCGAGAACCACACCAGGATCTCTGACGACCTGAGCCGCAAACAGGTGCGCATTTACCAGCTGTACAGCAGGACCACGGGCAAGCACGTCCAGATCCTGGGCAAGAAGGTCAACGCCAACGGAGATGATGGGGGCAAGTATGGTATGGGAGAATCTCATCTCATCTCACCTTCTACTCAATCATTCTCATCTCATCTTCTACTCAATCGTTCTCATCTCATCTTCTACTCAATCGTTCTCATCTCTTCTTCTACTCAATCGTTCTCATCTGTTCTTCTACTCAATCGTTCTCATCTCTTCTTCTACTCAATCGTTCTCATCTCTTCTTCTACTCAATCGTTCTCATCTCACCTTCTACTCAATCGTTCTCATCTCTTCTTCTACTCAATCATTCTCATCTCATCTTCTACTCAAACATTCTCATCTCACCTTCTACTCAATCGTTCTCATCTCACCTTCTACTCAATCGTTCTCATCTCTTCTTCTACTCAATCGTTCTCATCTCTTCTTCTACTCAATCGTTCTCATCTCTTCTTCTACTCAATCATTCTCATCTCATCTTCTACTCAAACATTCTCATCTCACCTTCTACTCAATCGTTCTCATCTCACCTTCTACTCAATCATTCTCATCTCATCTTCTACTCAAACATTCTCATCTCATCTTCTACTCAAACATTCTCATCTCATCTTCTACTCAAACATTCTCATCTCTTCTTCTACTCAAACATTCTCATCTCATCTTCTACTCAAACATTCTCATCTCTTCTTCTACTCAAACATTCTCATCTCATCTTCTACTCAATCGTTCTCATCTCACCTTCTACTCAATCATTCTCATCTCATCTTCTACTCAAACATTCTCATCTCATCTTCTACTCAAACATTCTCATCTCTTCTTCTACTCAAACATTCTCATCTCATCTTCTACTCAAACATTCTCAGCTGTCTCATCACCAGAGACAAGTACTTCATGCCTGGACATCTTTCTGGTCCTTGCTATATTCGTCTTTGTAATCTAGTGTCATTGGAGCCGACGTGTACAACTATGTTGTCGTAGCTAGTGGTGCCATTAGCCTGTGGTACGTGTTTACCAGTTAGCTCCCTAAGATTAGCTCCAATGTCAGGTGCTCTGGTCCCGGGAATACACTTAGTTGTGGCTGGTTTACTAAGATGTATGTTCCAGGGGATGGAGTCCACTATGACTAAGGTGTGGAATATGTTATGTTAATTTATTGAATATGTTATGTTAATATATTGAATATGTAATGTTAATAACTTGAATATGTTATGTTAATATGTTGAATATGTTATGTTAATAACTTGAATATGCTATGTTAATATGTTATGTTAATATGTTGAATATGTTATGTTAATATGTTGAATATGTTCTGTTAATATGTTGAATATGTTCTGTTAATATGTTGAATATGATATGTTAATATGTTGAATATGTTATGTTAATATGTTGAATATGCTATGTTAATATGTTATGTTAATATGTTGAATATGTTATGTTAATATGTTGAATATGTTATGTTAATATGTCGAATATGCTATGTTAATATGTTGAATATGTTATGTTAATATGTTGAATATGCTATGGTAATATGTTGAATATGTTATGTTAATATGTTGAATATGTTATGTTAATATCTTGAATATGTTATGTTAATATGTTGACTATAATATGTTAATATGTTGAATATGTTATGTTAATATGTTGAATATGCTATGTTAATATGTTGAATATGTTATGTTAATATATTGAATATGTTATGTTAATATGTTGAATATGCTATGTTAATATGTTGAATATGTTATGTTAATATATTGAATATGTTATGTTAATATGTTCAATATGCTATGGTAATATGTTGAATATGGTATGTTAATATGTTGAATATGTTATGTTAATATGTTGAATATGTTATGTTAATATTTTGAATATGCTATGGTAATATGTTGAATATGTTATGTTAATATGTTGAATATGCTGTTTATATGTTGAATATGCTATGTTAATATGTTGAATATGTTATGTTAATATGTTGAATATGTTATGTTAATAACTTGAATATGTTATGTTAATATGTTGAATATGTTATGTTAATATGTTGAATATGCTATGTTACTATGTTGAATATGTTGTTTTGATATGTTGAATATGTTATGTTAATATGTTGAATATATTGAATATGTTATGTTAATATCTTGAATATGGTATGTTAATATATCGAATATGTTATGTTAATATCTTGAATATGTTATGTTAATATATATAAAATGTTATGTTAATATATTGAATATGTTATGTTAATATGTCGCGTTAATACATTGAATATATTATGTTAATATGTTGAATATGTTATGTTAATATCTTGAATATGTTATGTTAATATATCAAATATGTTATGTTAATATGTTGAATTAATATGTTGAATATGTTATCTTAATATGGTGAATATGTTACAATATATGTTAATATGTTATGTTAATATCTTGAATATATTAATATATCGACTATGTTATGTTATTATCTTGAATATGTTGAATGTGTTATGCTAATATATTGAATGTTATGTTAATATCTTGCATATGTTGTTTTGATATGTTGAATATGTTATGTTAATATGTTGAATATATGTTAATGTATCAAATGTTATGTTAATATCTTGAATATGTTATTTTAATACATCAAATGTTATGTAATATATTGAATATGTTATGTTAATATGTTGAATATGCTATGTTAATATCTTGAATATGTTATGTTAATGTCTTGAATATGCTATGTTAATATATCGAATATGTTATGCTAATATGTTGAATATGTTAAATTAATGTTGAATATGTTATCTTAATATGTTGAATATGTTATGTTAATATATTGAATATGTTATGTTAATATGTTGAATATATGTTAATATATTGAATATGTTATTTTAATATGTTGAGTATGTTATGCTAATATGTTGAATATGTTATGTTAATATATTGAATATGTTATTTTGATATGTAGAATATGTTCTGTTAATGTTGTTTTGATATGTTGAATGTTGTACACCAACAAATCATCTATTTCTTATGATTATCATTCCGCCCAAAAACTTAGACACCTTCCACCTTTCATCCAATCGGAAACAGTTCAAGTATCAAAACGTTCGGCTGAACTGAAAATCGTTAACTCATGAAAAAAAAAAAGGTTTTGCATAAATCCCAGATTACCCAGAATCCTCAGACATGTTTCCCATTGAAAATGAATGGGCCATTTTTCAACCATGCACAATATCCATATTTCTCACCCGATTCCAACGGTTCCACCTTCAACACGCTCCACTCATCCTGGACAATCAAACTACCATTTTCCAAGTTCATCACAAATTCCAGGATTTCTCAGAATTCCCGTTTTTCCAAAGCCTTCTTTTCACCTTTGTACTAAAGTTTTCCCAGTCCACATTTTTTAACCAATTCCAACATCAAAACATTCCTCCCAGTTGGGACATCACAATTGATCTCTTTTTTCCTACAAATTCCCGCTTCTCCCGTAATACCAATTGTCAATTCAAACTGTTACTAGGTCAACTCAAACACCAACTTAATCATATCATCTTGGACAATTGTGCCAGTATCAATAGTTTTAAAAATTCCCAGTTTTCCCGAAATTCCCAAATTTCCAGGAATTGTCCTTTCAAATGAGTGGACATGTTCAAAGTTCTACAATTTCTCAAATTTGTGGGTCATTTCTCAACTGATTCAAATGTTTTGTAAATGTAAAGTGTATTATTATTATTAGCTACAAGACAATAAAAGCAGCAACATTATCCTGGTTCTTTGATTGGCTGCTGTGTCAGATATGACTGTGTGTGCATCTCAAAGTGGTTCTTTGCAAACTATGTTTTCTTGAAAAGTCTTGTAATGACTATTAGAACATTATTTGCAATAATACTAATAATAGAAATAAGAAGTTGTTCACATTCATGCTGAGAAGTATGTTTGACACATGAGGAGTTGAACTTTGGAGATGATGCAATCACAAGTTCGCTTCTCTTTTGTCTGAGTCTCTCTTTCACTTTTCTTCTTCTGTTATTTATAATATTCTTTTTTTTCTTTCTACTCCTGTCTTTTTTCTTCTTTTGACTTTTTTCTTTCATTGTCTTTTTTCTTCTTTTGACTTTTTTTGTCTTTTTTCTTTCCGTTTTCTTTTTATTTCTGTTTTGTTCTTCTGTCTTTTTTATTTTTCTATCCTTTTCTTCTTCTGTCTTTTTCTTTTCCTGTCCTTTTCTTCTTCTGTCTGTTTTCTTCTGTCTTTTTTCTTTCCTTTTCTTCTTCTGTCTTTTTATTTTTCTGTTTGTTTTCTTTTTCTGTCCTTTTCTGTCTGTTTTCTTCTGTCCTTTTCTGTCTGTTTTCTTCTTCTGTCTTTTTATTTTTCTGTCTGTTTTCTTTTTTGTCTTTTTCTGTCCTTTGTCATTTTCTGTCTTTTTTCTTCAGTTTTTTTCTTTTTCTGTCTTTTTTCTTCTGTTTTTTTTTCTTTTTTCTTCTTTTGACATTTTTCTTTTTCGGTCTTTTTTCTTTTATTGTCTTTTTTCTTTTTCTTTCAGTTTTCTTCTTCTTTTTTTCTTCTGTCTTTTTCTTTTTCTGTCTTTTTTCTTCTTTTTCTTTTTCTTTCAGTTTTCTTTTTCTGTCCTTTTCTTTTTTTGTCTTTTTTCTTTTTCTGTACTTTTCTTTTTCTGTCTGTTTTCTTCAGTTTTTTTCTTTTTCTGTCTCTTTCTTTGTCCGTCTTTTTTCTGTTTCTCTTTTTTTTTATTTTTTCCAAAGTGGCGTTGATGCGTCGACTAACTGTCTGTGGTTTGGTGTCCTCTAGCGCTCCTGGTGGTGGAGACGGAGACGTTCGGCAGCCATATTCGGATCAAAGGCAAGGAGAGCGAACATTACATCTGCATGAACGACAAGGGCAAAATCGTTGGAAGGGTGAGTCGCTTTTCCGATCGATTGTGTGACGCAGATTTTAGAAGGAGTGTTTTAATCCCAGCGGGGGCCACGGATCCTCTTTCCTGCGCCCCCACAAACAAAAGCCTTTTGATGACTGTCAGCTGTTGCGTAATCAAGCCTTGACACTGGATCAGTCCTCACACACTCATGCTCACTTCTGCCAGGTGGTCTCTAATTGTACCCTTACATCTATTGTAGTACTTCTCATCTACTAAGACTGTATATACAGTGAATAATTGTACCCTTACATCTATTGTAGTACTTCTCATCTACTAAGACTGTATATACAGTGAATAATTGTACCTTTACATCTAGTACTATTGTAGTACTTCTCATCTACTAAGACTGTATATACAGTGAATAATTGTACCCTTACATCTAGTACTATTGTAGTACTTCTGATCTACTAAGACTGTATATACAGTGAATAATTGTACCTTTACATCTAGTACTATTGTAGTACTTCTGATCTACTAAGACTGTATATACAGTGAATAATTGTACCCTTACACCTAGTACTGTTGTAGTACTTCTGATCTACTAAGACTGTATATACAGCGAATAATTGTACCCTTACACCTAGTACTATTGTAGTACTTCTGATCTACTAAGACTGTATATACAGTGAATAATTGTACCCTTACATCTAGTACTATTGTAGTACTTCTGATCTACTAAGACTGTATATACAGTGAATAATTGTACCCTTACACCTATTGTAGTACTTCTGATCTACTAAGACTGTACATACAGTGAATAATTGTACCCTTACACCTAGTACTATTGTAGTACTTCTGATCTACTAAGACTGTATATACAGTGAATAATTGTACCCTTACACCTAGTACTATTGTAGTACTTCTGATCTACTAAGACTGTATATACAGTGAATAATTGTACCCTTACACCTATTGTAGTACTTCTGATCTACTAAGACTGTATATACAGTGAATAATTGTACCCTTACACCTAGTACTATTGTAGTACTTCTGATCTACTAAGACTGTATATACAGTGAATAATTGTACCC
The DNA here is from genome assembly GCF_033978785.1 of Entelurus aequoreus. NCBI lineage: Eukaryota > Metazoa > Chordata > Actinopteri > Syngnathiformes > Syngnathidae > Entelurus > Entelurus aequoreus. The sequence continues at coordinate 34,107,785 of NC_084758.1, read as the reverse complement.
TTACACCTGGTACTATTGTAGTACTTCTGAACTACTAAGACTGCATATACAGTGAATAATTGTACCCTTACACCTAGTACTATTGTAGTACTTCTGATCTACTAAGACTGTATATACAGTGAATAACAAGTACACGAGTGGTGTTAATAGTTGAACAAGGCTTGTGTTTGTACTTCCTGCTGTCACCATGGAGATACTCATTTACTCTACATTCATGACATCATCATCTACCTGTGGTGGTGATGATGATGATGTAATTAGTGATGATGATGGTTTTGCTGATGATGTTGATGGTGATAATGATGATGTCATGATGATGGTGATGATGTTATAAGGATGATGATTTTATGATGATGATGATTTTATGATGATGATGATGATGTTGGTGATGGTAATGATGATGATGATGAAAGTGATGTTATGATGATGATGATGGTAAGGATGATGGTGTGGTTGATTATGATGGTAATCATGATGATGATGAGATGATGATGATGGTAAGGATGATGATGATGGTAGTGATGGTGTGGTTGATTATGATGATGATGGTAATGATGATGATGTTAAGAAGATGATATGGTGATGATGATGTTGGTGATGATGATGGTGATGATGATGATGATGTTGGTGATGATAAAGATGATGTTGGTGATGATGATGATGATGGTGATAATGTTGGTGATGGTAATGATGATGGTAATCATGATGATAATGGTGATGATGGTAAGGATGATGATGATGGTGTGGTTGATGATGATTGTGGTGATGGAAATGATGATGATGGTGATGATAATGAGGACAATGATGATGATGATGGTGGTAATGGTAATGATGATGGTGATGTTGATGATGGCAGGGATGATGATGATGGTGGTGATGGTAATCATTATGATGATGATAGTGGTAATGTTATGATGATGATGATGGTAAGGATGATGATGATGGTGTGGTCGATTATGATGATGATGGTGATGATGAGGAGGACGATGGTGATGATGATGATATTGGTAATGATGATGGTGGTGATAATGATAGTAATGATGATGATGATGGTGATGGTAATGATGATGGTGGTGATGATGATGATGATGGTGATGTTGATGATGGTAAGGATGATGGTGGTGGTAATCATTATGATGATGATGATGCTATTATAATGATGGTAAGGATGATGATGATGATGGTGGTGAGGTTGATTATGATGATGGTGGTGATGGAAATGATGATGAGGACAATGGTGAGGGTGATGGTGATGATGGTAATGATGATGATGGGGATGTTGATGGTAAGGATGATGATGATGGTAATGATGATGATGTTATGAAGATGATGTTATGAAGATATGGTGATGATGATGTTGGTGATGTTATGATGATGATGATGATGTTGGTGATGATGATGGTGATAATGTTGGTGATGGTAATGATGGTAAGGATGGTAATCATGATGATAATGGTGATGTTATGATGATGATGATGGTGGTGATGGTGTGGTTGATGATGATGGTGGTGATGGAAATGATGATGATGGTGATGATGATGTTGGTAATGATGATGATGATGGTGGTAATGGTAATGATGATGATGATGTTGATGATGGCAGGGATGATGATGATGTTGGTAATGATGATGGTGGTGATGGTAATCATTATGATGATGATAGTGGTAATGTTATGATGATGATGATGGTAAGGATGATGATGATGGTGGTGATGGTGTGGTCGATTATGATGATGATGGTGATGATGAGGAGGGCGATGGTGATGATGATGATATTGGTAATGATGATGGTGGTGATAATGATAGTAATGATGATGATGATGGTGATGGTAATGATGATGGTGGTGATGGTAATGATGATGGTGGTGATGATGATGTTGATGGTAAGGATGATGATGGTGATGTTGATGATGGTAATCATTATGATGATGATGGTGATGTTATTATAATGATGGTAAGGATGATGATGATGATGGTGGTGAGGTTGATTATGATGATGGAAATGATGATGAGGACAATGGTGAGGGTGATGGTGATGATGGTAATGATGAGGATGATGGTGGTAATGGTAATGATGATGGTGATGTTGATGATGGTAGGGATGATGATGATGTTGGTAATGATGATGGTGGTGATGGTAATCATTATGATGATGATAGTGGTAATGTTATGATGATGATGATGGTAAGGATGATGATGATGGTGTGGTCGATTATGATGATGGTGATGATGAGGAGGACGATGGTGATGATCATGATATTGGTAATGATGATGGTGGTGATAATGATAGTAATGATGATGATGATGGTGATGGTAATGATGATGGTGGTGATGATGATGTTGATGGTAAGGATGATGATGGTGGTGGTAATCATTATGATGATGATGATGGTGATGTTATTGTAATGATGGTAAGGATGATGATGATGATGGTGGTGAGGTTGATTATGATGATGGTGATGTTATTATAATGATGGTAAGGATGATGATGATGATGGTGGAGAGGTTGATTATGATGATGGAAATGATGATGAGGACAATGGTGAGGGTGATGGTGATGATGATGATGGTGATGTTGATGGTAAGGATGATGATGATATGATGACTGGAACTTGTTTTGACATGTAAAGTCCTTTATTTAGTATGAAAAGTGGTGTGCAGATGACATGTTGAAATAAGTGATGTGTTTGGTGTGGCAGCCCGACGGCAGGAAGCAGGAGTGTGTGTTCGTGGAGGAGTTCCTGGAGAACAACTACACGGCGCTGGTGTCGGCCAGGTACCAAGGCTGGTACCTGGGCTTCAACCGCAAGGGGCGGCCCAAGAAGGGCTCCCGGACCACCCAGCGCCAGCAGGAGGTCCACTTCATGAAGCGCCCCCCCAGGGGCCGGGAGGACCCGCCGGAGGGGTTCCCCTTCACCACGGTCACCAAGCGGACACGAAGGGCTCGCAGACTAAAAGCCAGGAGGACTTGATGGACAGGAAGAAGAAATAAGAGCTTTTATTTTTCTACTCTCGCTGGATCCAAGGCAGGAAGCTGCTGGGTGACCTTCAGAGGTGACAGAAGAATCAGCCAAATGGGATTTATTTGCGTTGCCCCCGACGACCAGGACGCCATACTTTCCACGTGGTGGAGACGCAGAGGATTACTACGTCACTGCTGCTTGGTCCAGGAACGTCTTCAGTCAAAATGTCTTCCGCTTCATCCTTTTGGCCATGAAGACTTCTTCTACCTCCTTCTTCTGTACTAACACCATGACACACCAAGAAAATATTTATTGTAAATAAAATGTCTTATATAGCCTCTGTTAATAAAATGAGGAATATATTTTCAAGTAAACATCTTCTCTTCCTTGGATTATTATTTACTACTTTTTGTGAGAGATACAACTTCTAAAAGAAATGACCAGGACTTGGGAGTCTCCTTTTGACTGCCCTCAGTCTCCTTTTGACTAACCTCAGTCTCCTTTTGACTAACCTCAGTCTCCATTTGACTGCCCTCAGTCTCCATTTGACTTTCTTCAGTCACCATTTGACTGCCCTCAGTCTCCATTTTAGAATAGAATAGAATAGAAAGTACTTTATTGATCCCTGGGGGAAATTCAGCACCACAGTTCGCTCACAATAAACCAGGGGTCACCAACCTTTTTGAAACCAAGAGCTACTTCTTGGGTAGTGATTAATGCGAAGGGCTACCAGTTTGATACACACTTAAATAAATTGCCAGAAATAGCCAATTTGCTCAATTTACCTTTAACTCTATGTTATTATTAATAATTAATGATATGTACACTTAATTGAACGGTTTAAAAGAGGAGAAAACATGAAAAAAATGACAATTAAATTTTGAAACATAGTTTATCTTCAATTTCGACTCTTTAAAATTCAAAATTCAACCGAAAAAAAAGAAGAGAAAAACTAGCAAATTCGAATCTTTGAAAAAATTTAAAAAATAATTTATGGAACATCATTAGTAATTTTTCCTGATTAAGATTAATTTTAGAATTTTGATATGTTTTAAATAGGTTAAAATCCAATCTGCACTTTGTTAGAATATATAACAAATTGGACCAAGCTATATTTCTAACAAAGACGAATCATTATTTCTTCTAGATTTTCCAGAACAAAATTTTAAAAGAAATTCAAAAGACTTTGAAATAAGATTCAAATTTGATTGTACAGATTTTCCAGAATAATTTTTTTGAATTTTAATCATAATAAATTTTAAAAAATATTGCACAAATATTCTTCGTCGAAAAAACAGAAGCTAAAATGAAGAATTAAATTAAAATTTATTATTCTTTACAATTAAAAAAAAATAAATTACTTGAACATTGATTTAAATTGTCAGTAAAGAAGAGGAAGGAATTTAAAAGGTAAAAATGTATATGTGTTTAAAAATCCTAAAATCATTTAAGGTTGTATTTTCTCTCTAAAATTGTTTTTCTAGAAGTTATAAGAAGCAAAGTAAAAATATTAATGAATTTATTTATACAAGTGAAGACCAAGTCTTTAAAATATTTTCATGGATTTTCAAATTCTATTTGAGTTTGTCTCTCTTAGAATTAAAAATGTCGGGCAAAGCGAGACCAGCTTGCTAGTAAATAAATACAATTTAAAAAATAGAGGCAGCTCACTGGTAAGTGCTGCTATTTGAGCTATTTTTAGATCAGGCCAGCGGGCTACTCATCTGGTCCTTACGGGCTACCTGGTGCCCGCGGGCACCGCGTTGGTGACCCCTGCAATAGACCATAATAATTATAAATAATATAATATAATAAATTATAAATATAAATAATATAAATATATTCTACATATACTCTACATTTAAGTGCTTCCCCCAGTCTCCATTTGACTGTCCTCAGTCTTCATTTGACTGCTCAGTCTCCATTTGACTGTCCTCAGTCTCCATTTGACTGTCCTCAGTCTCCATTTGACTGTCCTCAGTCTCCATTTGACTGTCCTCAGTCTCCATTTGACTGTCCTCAGTCTCCATTTGACTGTCCTCAGTCTCCATTTGACTGTCCTCAGTCTCCATTTGACTGCTCAGTCTCCATTTGACTGTCCTCAGTCTCCATTTGACTGTCCTCAGTCTCCATTTGACTGTCCTCAGTCTCCATTTGATTTCCCCCAGTCTCCATTTGACTGTCCTCAGTCTCCATTTGACTGTCCTCAGTCTCCATTTGACTGTCCTCAGTCTCCATTTGACTGTCCTCAGTCTCCATTTGACTGTCCTCAGTCTCCATTTGACTGCTCAGTCTCCATTTGACTGTCCTCAGTCTCCATTTGACTGTCCTCAGTCTCCATTTGACTGTCCTCAGTCTCCATTTGACTTCCCCCAGTCTCCATTTGACTGTCCTCAGTCTCCATTTGACTGTCCTCAGTCTCCATTTGACTGTCCTCAGTCTCCATTTGACTGCTCAGTCTCTATTTGACTGCCCTCAGTCTCCATTTGACTGCCTTTAGTCTCCATTTGACTTCCCCAGTCTCCATTTGTCTGCTCAGTCTCCACTTGACTGTCCTCAGTCTCCATTTGACTGTCCTCAGTCTCCATTTGACTGCCCTCAGTCTCCATTTGACTGCCCTCAGTCTCCATTTTACTTTCTTCAGTCTCCATTTGACTGCCCTCAGTCTCCATTTGACTGCTCAGTCTCCATTTGACTGCTCAGTCTCAATTTGACTGCTCAGTCTCCATTTGACTGTCCTCAGTCTCCATTTGACTGCTCAGTCTCCATTTGACTGCTCGGTCTCCATTTGACTGTCCTCAGTCTCCATTTGACTGCTCAGTCTCCATTTGACTGTCCTCAGTCTCCATTTGACTGTCCTCAGTCTCCATTTGACTGCTCAGTCTCCATTTGACTGCTCAGTCTCCATTTGACTGTCCTCAGTCTCCATTTGACTGCTCAGTCTCCATTTGACTGTCCTCAGTCTCCATTTGACTGTCCTCAGTCTCCATTTGACTGCCCTCAGTCTCCATTTGACTGCCCTCAGTCTCCATTTGACTTTCTTCAGTCTCCATTTGACTGCCCTCAGTCTCCATTTGACTGCTCAGTCTCCATTTGACTGCTCAGTCTCCATTTGACTGTCCTCAGTCTCCATTTGACTGCTCAGTCTCCATTTGACTGCTCGGTCTCCATTTGACTGCTCGGTCTCCATTTGACTGTCCTCAGTCTCCATTTGACTGTCCTCAGTCTCCATTTGACTGTCCTCAGTCTCCATTTGACTGCTCAGTCTCCATTTGACTGTCCTCAGTCTCCATTTGACTGTCCTCAGTCTCCATTTGACTGCTCAGTCTCCATTTGACTGCTCAGTCTCCATTTGACTGTCCTCAGTCTCCATTTGACTGCTCAGTCTCCATTTGACTGTCCTCAGTCTCCATTTGACTGCTCGGTCTCCATTTGACTGCTCAGTCTCCATTTGACTGTCCTCAGTCTCCATTTGACTGTCCTCAGTCTCCATTTGACTGTCCTCAGTCTCCATTTGACTGTCCTCAGTCTCCATTTGACTGTCCTCAGTCTCCATTTGACTGTCCTCAGTCTCCATTTGACTGTCCTCAGTCTCCATTTGACTGCTCAGTCTCCATTTGACTGTCCTCAGTCTCCATTTGACTGTCCTCAGTCTCCATTTGACTGCTCAGTCTCCATTTGACTGCTCAGTCTCCATTTGACTGTCCTCAGTCTCCATTTGACTGCTCAGTCTCCATTTGACTGTCCTCAGTCTCCATTTGACTGCTCGGTCTCCATTTGACTGCTCAGTCTCCATTTGACTGTCCTCAGTCTCCATTTGACTGTCCTCAGTCTCCATTTGACTGTCCTCAGTCTCCATTTGACTGTCCTCAGTCTCCATTTGACTGTCCTCAGTCTCCATTTGACTGTCCTCAGTCTCCATTTGACTGTCCTCAGTCTCCATTTGACTGCTCAGTCTCCATTTGACTGTCCTCAGTCTCCATTTGACTGCTCAGTCTCCATTTGACTGCTCAGTCTCCATTTGACTGTCCTCAGTCTCCATTTGACTGTCCTCAGTCTCCATTTGACTGTCCTCAGTCTCCATTTGACTGTCCTCAGTCTCCATTTGACTGCTCAGTCTCCATTTGACTGCTCAGTCTCCATTTGACTGTCCTCAGTCTCCATTTGACTGTCCTCAGTCTCCATTTGACTGTCCTCAGTCTCCATTTGACTGTCCTCAGTCTCCATTTGACTTCCCCCAGTCTCCATTTGACTGCTCAGTCTCTATTTGACTGCCCTCAGTCTCCATTTGACTGTCCTCAGTCTCCATTTGACTGTCCTCAGTCTCCATTTGACTGTCCTCAGTCTCCATTTGACTGTCCTCAGTCTCCATTTGACTGCTCAGTCTCCATTTGACTGTCCTCAGTCTCCATTTGACTGTCCTCAGTCTCCATTTGACTGCTCAGTCTCCATTTGACTGCTCAGTCTCCATTTGACTGTCCTCAGTCTCCATTTGACTGTCCTCAGTCTCCATTTGACTGTCCTCAGTCTCCATTTGACTGTCCTCAGTCTCCATTTGACTGTCCTCAGTCTCCATTTGACTGTCCTCAGTCTCCATTTGACTTCCCCCAGTCTCCATTTGACTGCTCAGTCTCTATTTGACTGCCCTCAGTCTCCATTTGACTGTCCTCAGTCTCCATTTGTCTGCTCAGTCTCCACTTGACTGCCCCCAGTCTCCATTTGACTGCCCTCAGTCTCCATTTGACTGCCTTTAGTCTCCATTTGTCTGCTCAGTCTCCACTTGACTGCCCCCAGTCTCCATTTGACTGCCCAGTCTCCATTTGACTGTCCTCAGTCTCCATTTTACTTTCTTCAGTCTCCATTTGTCTGCTCAGTCTCCACTTGACTGTCCTCAGTCTCCATTTGAGACCACCTGTTTAACACCTATTAGTCATGATTCATACACCACCTGTTTAACACCTATTACTACATGATTCATGCACCGCCTGCGTCACACCTATTACTACATGATTCATGCACCACCTGTTTAACACCTATTACTCATGATTCATGCACCACCTGTTTAACACCTATTACTCATGATTCATGCACCAACTGTATCAGACATATTACTACATGATTCATGCACCACCTGTTTAACACCTATTACTCATGATTCATGCACCAACTGTTTAACACCTATTACTACATGATTCATGCACCACCTGTATCAGACATATTACTACATGATTCATGCACCACCTGTTTAACACCATTACTACAGGATTCACGCACCACCTGTACCAAACCTATTACTCATGATTCATGCACCACCTGTATCAGACGTATTACTACATGGTTAATGCACCACCTGTATCAGACGTATTACTACATGGTTAATGCACCACCTGTTTAACACCTAGTACTACTACATGGTTCATGCACCACCTGTTTAACACTTATTACTACATGATTCATGCACCACCTGTTTAACACTTCGTACTACATGGTTCATGCACCACCTGTTTAACACCTATTACTACATGATTCATGCACCACCTGTTTAACACCTATTACTACATGATTCATGCACCACCTGTTTAACACCTATTACTCATGATTCATGCACCACCTGTTTAACACCTATTACTACATGATTCATGCACCACCTGTATCAGACATATTACTACATGATTCATGCACCACCTGTTTAACACCATTACTACAGGATTCACGCACCACCTGTACCAAACCTATTACTCATGATTCATGCACCACCTGTATCAGACATATTACTACATGGTTAATGCACCACCTGTTTAACACCTAGTACTACTACATGGTTCATGCACCACCTGTTTAACACTTATTACTACATGATTCATGCACCACCTGTTTAACACCGCGTACTACATGGTTCATGCACCACCTGTTTAACACCTATTACTTCATGATTCATGCACCACCTGTTTAACACCTATTACTACATGATTCATGCACCACCTGTTTAACACCTATTACTCATGATGTGTGCACCACCTGTATCACACCTATTATTACATGATTCATGCACCGCCTGTTTAAGACCTATGACTAAAAGATTCATGCACCACCTGTATCATACCAATTACTACATGATTCATGCACCACCTGTATAACACCTATTACTACATGATTCATGCACAACCTGTATAACACCTATTACAACATGATTCATGCTCCACCTGTATCACGAGTAATACTACATGATTCATGCAACACCTGTTTAACACCTATTACTCATGATTCATGCACCACCTGTTTAACACCTATTACTACATGATTCATGCACCGCCTATATCACACCTCTTCCATGATTCATGCACCACCTGTTTAACACCTATTATTACACGATTCAAGCACCGCCTGTTTAACACCTATTATTACACGATTCATGCACCGCCTGTTTAACACCTATTACTATTTGATTCATGCACCACCTGTTTAACAACTATTACTACACGATTCATGCACCACCTGTTTAACAACTATCACTACACGATTCATGCACCGCCTGATTAACACCTATTACTACTTGATTCATGCACCACCTGTATCACACCTATTACTACTTGATTCATGCACCACCTGTTTAACAACTATTACTACACGATTCATGCACCACCTGTTTAACACCTATTACTACTTGATTCATGCACCACCTGTTTAACAACTATTACTACACGATTCATGCACCACCTGTTTAACACCTTTTACAACATGATTCACACACCACTTAGTTAACACCTATTACCACATGATTCATGCACCACCTGTATCGTACCAATTACTACATGATTCATGCACCCCCTGCATCATACCAATTACTACATGATTCATGCACCACCTGTATCATACAAATTACTACATGGGTCATGCACCACCTGTTTAACACCTTTTACTCATGATTCATGCACCACCTGTTTAACACCTATTACTACATGATTCATGCACCACCTGCATCACACCTATTACTACATGATTCAAGCACCACCTGTTTAACACCTATTACTACATGATTCAAGCACCACCTGTTTAACACCTATTACTACATGAGTCATGCACCACCTGTATCATACAAATTACTACATGGGTCATGCACCACCTGTTTAACACCTTTTACTCATGATTCATGCACCGCCTGCATCACACCTATTACTACATGATTCAAGCACCACCTGTTTAACACCTATTACTACATGATTCAAGCACCACCTGTTTAACACCTATTACTATTTGATTCAAGCACCACCTGTTTAACACCTATTACTACATGATTCAAGCACCACCTGTTTAACACCTATTACTATTTGATTCAAGCACCACTTGTATCAGACATATTACTACATGATTCATGCACCACCTGTTTAACACCTTTTACAACATGATTCACACACCACTTAGTTAACACCTATTACCACATGATTCATGCACCACCTGTATCATACCAATTACTACATGATTCATGCACCACATGTATCATACCAATTACTACATGGGTCATGCACCACCTGTTTAACACATTTTACTTATGATCCATGCACCGCCTGCATCACACCTATTACTACATGATTCAAGCACCACCTGTTTAACACCTATTACTATTTGATTCAAGCACCACTTGTATCAGACATATTACTACATGATTCATGCACCACCTGTTTAACACCATTACTACAGGATTCCCACACCACTTAGTTAACACATATTACCACATGATTCATGCACCACCTGTATCATACCAATTACTACATGGGTCATGCACCACCTGTTTAACACCTTTTACTCATGATTCATGCACCACCTGTTTAACACCTATTACTACATGATTCATGCACCACCTGCATCACACCTATTACTACATGATTCAAGCACCACCTGTTTAACACCTATTACTACATGATTCAAGCACCACCTGTTTAACACCTCTTACTATATGAGTCATGCACCACCTGTATCATACAAATTACTACATGGGTCATGCACCACCTGTTTAACACCTTTTACTCATGATTCATGCACCGCCTGCATCACACCTATTACTACATGATTCAAGCACCACCTGTTTAACACCTATTACTACATGATTCAAGCACCACCTGTTTAACACCTATTACTATTTGATTCAAGCACCACCTGTTTAACACCTATTACTACATGATTCAAGCACCACCTGTTTAACACCTATTACTACATGATTCAAGCACCACCTGTTTAACACCTATTACTATTTGATTCAAGCACCACTTGTATCAGACATATTACTACATGATTCATGCACCACCTGTTTAACACCTTTTACAACATGATTCACACACCACTTAGTTAACACCTATTACCACATGATTCATGCACCACCTGTATCATACCAATTACTACATGATTCATGCACCACATGTATCATACCAATTACTACATGGGTCATGCACCACCTGTTTAACATATTTTACTTATGATTCATGCACCGCCTGCATCACACCTATTACTACATGATTCAAGCACCACCTGTTTAACACCTATTACTATTTGATTCAAGCACCACTTGTATCAGACATATTACTACATGATTCATGCACCACCTGTTTAACACCATTACTACAGGATTCCCACACCACTTAGTTAACACATATTACCACATGATTCATGCACCACCTGTATCATACCAATTACTACATGGGTCATGCACCACCTGTTTAACACCTTTTACTCATGATTCATGCACCACCTGTTTAACACCTATTACTACATGATTCAAGCACCACCTGTTTAACACCTATTACTATTTGATTCAAGCACCACTTGTATCAGACATATTACTACATGATTCATGCACCACCGGTTTAACACCTTTTACAACATGATTCACACACCACTTAGTTAACACCTATTACCACATGATTCATGCACCACCTGTATCATACCAATTACTACATGATTCATGCACCACATGTATCATACCAATTACTACATGGGTCATGCACCACCTGTTTAACACATTTTACTTATGATTCATGCACCGCCTGCATCACACCTATTACTACATGATTCAAGCACCACCTGTTTAAGACCTATTACTATTTGATTCAAGCACCACTTGTATCAGACATATTACTACATGATTCAAGCACCACCTGTTTAACACCTATTACTATTTGATTCAAGCACCACTTGTATCAGACATATTACTACATGATTCATGCACCACCTGTTTAACACCATTACTACAGGATTCCCACACCACTTAGTTAACACATATTACCACATGATTCATGCACCACCTGTATCATACCAATTACTACATGGGTCATGCACCACCTGTTTAACACCTTTTACTCATGATTCATGCACCGCCTGCATCACACCTATTACTACATGATTCAAGCACCACCTGTTTAACACCTATTACTATTTGATTCAAGCACCACTTGTATCAGACATATTACTACATGATTCATGCACCACCGGTTTAACACCTTTTACAACATGATTCACACACCACTTAGTTAACACCTATTACCACATGATCATGCACCACCTGTATCATACCAAGTACTACATGATTCATGCACCACCTGTATCATACCAAGTACTACATGATTCATGCACCACCTGTATCATACCAATTACTACATGATTCATGCACCACCTGTATCATACCAATTACTACATGATTCATGCACCACCTGTATCACACCTATTACTACATGATTCATGCACCACCTGTATCACACCTATTACTACATGATTCAAGCACCACCTGTTTAACACCTATTACTACATGATTCAAGCACCACCTGTTTAACACCTATTACTATTTGATTCAAGCACCACCTGTATCAGACATATTACTACATGATTTATGCACCACCTGCATCACACCTATTACTCATGATTCATACATAACTACAATTTTAATGTTTATCAGCAAAGTTCATATTTAACAACAATTTTCATATTTAAATACAATTTAATATTTATTAGCAATGTTCATATTTAACAAAAACTTTCATATTTAACAACAATGTTCATATTCAACAACAAATGTCATATATAACTACAATTTTAATATTGAACAACGTTCATATTCAACACATTTCATATTTAACAACAATTTTCATACATAACTACAATTTTAATATTTATCAGCAAAGTTCATATTTAAGAACAATTTTCACATTTAACAACAAAGTTTATATTGAAGAATAATTTTCATATTCAACAACAATGTTATATTTAACAACAATGTTTATATTTAACAATAATTTTCATATTTAACAACAATGTTAATTTTTAACACCAATTTTTATTTATTTTTTTGTCTTGTCCAGCCACCAATTTTTATATTGAACAAAAATGTTCATGCTTAACAATTTTAATGTTTAACACTTTTTATATTTAACAATGATGTTCGTATATCAAAACAACTTTCATATTTAACTACAACTTTCATATTTATCAACAATGTTCATATTTAACAATTTTCATATTTAATGTCAATTTTCATATTGAACAACAATGTTATTAATTAACAATATTTTTCATAGTTAACAATTTTCATATATGACAACAATGTTAATATTTAACAACAATTTTAATATTGAACAAACATTTTAATATTTAACAATATTTTTCATATTTAACAACAATTTTCATATTGGACAAAAATGTTAATATTTAACAATATTTTTCATATTTAACAACAAATTTCATATTTAACAATGTTCATATTTAACAAATATTTTTCAGATTTAACAACAATTTTCAGATTTAACAACAATTTTCAGATTTAAAAACAATGTTTATATCGAACAACAATTTTCATATTTAACAACAATGTTATTAATTAACAATATTTTTCATAGTTAACAACAATTTTCATATTGGACAAAAATGTTAATATTTAACAATATTTTTCATATTTAACAACAAATTTAATATTTAACAACAAATTTCATATTTAACAATGTTCATATTTAACAAATATTTTTCATATTTAACAACAATTTTCATATTTAAAAACAATGTTTGTATCGAACAACAATTTTCATATTTAACAACAATTTTCATATTTAACAACAATTTTCATATTAAACAAGGATGTTAATATTTAACAAGAATGTTAATATTTAACAATATTTTTCATATTTAACAACAATGTTCATATTTACAACAATTCTTATAATTAGCCAACGTTTCCATCTTTCCTTTTTGCCTTCCTTCCTACTTTCAGTCCCTCTTTCTTTCCTTCCTTTTTCTCAGAAGCAGTTCTGTATTCATGACAAGGGAAGGGATCCAAAAGGGGAGAAACAAAACAGGCTATTCAACAGATGTAACCTGACCACTACATTTACAAAACTGTTAACTAACTCAAAACGCTCCAGCTACGGGGAGGAAAAAGGTTCCAAGAAATAAAACTACCAAATACAACAAAAAGCACTCCAATGGAGGTGATACTATGAAACTAACCTGAAATGAGAGGGAGAGTTAGCTTTTCAAAATAAAACAGGAAGTGACAAGACAACGTGAAACCAGACTTCACCCAGGTGTGACATCATCTTTCCTTCCTCCCTTCTGCCCTGCTTCCTGGTGTGTAGGAGACCTTCCTTATACCTGTATGTATTTATATATGTATACAGTGTGTATGTATACATATCTATACGTACTGCCATTAAACTGAAAGGTTGTTCTTTGTTGAAGACGTTCATAGTGTGAAATGTGTAAGGTCAATGAGGACCAAGATAATCATGTGGATGTTTATTTCAGGACTCCGTTTTGTAAAAATCAACAATGAGATGTTTTTGATTCACTCAAATTGTTGAACAACAAGCCAGGATCCAAACACTTGTATTGTATTATTGTTACTACTATTGTTAATGATTATTATTGTTATTATGAGTACTATTGTGAATGATTATTATTGTGAGGATGATTTTGACTAGAGTTTAGCGTGGGCTGGAGAGTGAGCTGACATCACTCATTAACTTTCTCTTTCTCCCATTCTTCGGCCTCCTCATTGTCTTGAGAAATGACATGAGCCTTTGTTGACGCGGACCAGCCAGGACACATCATTAGTGCGTAGCGCTACTTTCTCACAGGCCATGACACAATTGTGCAGCGCGTTCCCACCGAGCACACACTGCAGCATCCTTTTCTGCTTCCGAAGCCAGATTCTGTCAACGACTACTTGATATCATCTACCGACTCCATCAACGTGATACAGTACCATACAATACGTTTTATTATAATACAATATCATATTACAACACATTATATTACAATACAATATAATATAATACAACATAATGTAATTTAAATATTTTATGATATAAAATAACATATGATAAAATATAATCTACAGTATGTTCTATAAATGTGGCATTATGTATGTATCATAAGTGGTATTATGCAGGGATCATGTTTGTATAATGTATGTGTGTATCATGTACTGTATATTCATATCATGTATGTATGCTTGTATCGTATATGTAATATCATGTATGTATCATATGTATATAAGTTATGATGTATAGAAGTTATTATGTTTGTAAGTTATGATGTATATAAGTTATGATGTACATAATGTTATGATGTATATGCAGCTACAATGTATATAAAGTTATGATGTATACAAAGTTATGATGTATATATGTTATGATGTTTGTAAGATATGATGTATATTAGTAATAATGTATATAGGTTATGATGTATGTAAGTTATGATGTACATGAAGTTATGATGAACATAAATATATGATGTATATACATTTATGATGATATGAAGTTATGACGTACATAGTTATAATACATATCAAGTTATGATGTACATGAAGCTACGATATATATAAAGTTATGATGTATATGAAGTTCGGATGTATATAAAGTTATGATGTATACAAGTTATGATATACATAAGTTATGATGTATGTAATTTATGATGTATGCAAGTTATGATGTATATAAGTTATGATGTATGCAATTTATGATGTATATAAGTTATGTGTGTACGTTTGATGTATATAAGTAATGATGTATATAAGTAATGATTTATTTAAGTTATGATGTACATACAGTTATGATGTATATAAAGTTATGATGAATATGAAGTTATAATGTACATGAAGTTATGTTGTACATAATGTTATAATACATATAACGTTATGACGTGTATAAGTTATGTTTATAAAGTTATGATGTATATGAGTTATGATATATATGAAGTGACGACGTATATATAAAGTTACGATGTATATAAAGTTATGATATATATGAAGTTACAATGTATATAAAGTTACGATGTATATAAAGTTATGACGTGTATAAGTTATGTTTATAAAGTTATGATGTATATGAGTTATGATATATATGAAGTTACGATGTATATAAAGTTACGATGTATATAAAGTTATGATATATATGAAGTTACGATGTATATAAAGTTACGATGTATATAAAGTTACGATGTATATAAAGTTATGATGTATGTAAGTTATGATGTTCCCACCAGGTTGGGAGCATAATTTCCCAAAATGTTTTGGTATCCTGGAGCACTCAAAGTTCCTTTCACTGGAACTAAGGAGCCAAGCCCAACTCCTGAAAAACAACCGCACACCATAATTCCTCCTCCACCAAATTTCACACTCGGCACAATGCAGTCCGAAATGTAGCGTTCTCCTGGCAACCTCTAAACCCAGAATGGTCCATCGGATTGCCAGATGGAAAAGTCCAGAGAAGGCGTCTCCACTGCTCTAGAGTCCAGTGGCGACGTGCTTTACACCACTACATCCCACGCTTTGCATTGGACTTGGTGATGTATGGCTTAGATGCAGCTGCTCGGCCATGGAAACCCGTTCCATGAAGCTCTCTGCGTGCTGTACGTGGGCTTATTGGAAGGTCACATGAAGTTTGGAGCTCTGTAGCAACTGACTGTGCAGAAAGTCTTTGCACTATGCGCTTCAGCATCCGCTGACCCCTCTCTGTCAGTTTACATGGCCTACCACTTGGTGGCTGAGTTGCTGTTGTTCCCAAACTCTTCCATTTTCTTATAATAAAGCCGTCAGTTGACTGGAAATCACTGAGAGCGGCCCATTCTTTCACAAATGTTTGTAGAAACAGTCTCCATGTCTAAGTGCTTGATTTTATACACCTGTGGCCGGGCCAAGTGATTAGTGATTCTCATCATTAGGATGGGTGGCCAAATACTTTTGGCAATAGAGTGTAAGTCATGATGAATATGTATTTATGATTATGATGTGATGTGTGAGAATGCCGAGTGTGCAAAGCGCTGTTGAGTATTGGAGGTGAGAGGCGGGACAATGTGGACATTCAGCTACTTAGCTTCCCTTGCAGCTTTGTGAGCAAAAGTGTTTGGCCAACACCAATTAGGAGGTTTGTGTGTTTGACGTCCAACGAGGTGACGTGTCCCTGAGCACGAACAAGCTGGCCTGTGTCCTCCC
The DNA here is from genome assembly GCF_033978785.1 of Entelurus aequoreus. Lineage (NCBI taxonomy): Eukaryota > Metazoa > Chordata > Actinopteri > Syngnathiformes > Syngnathidae > Entelurus > Entelurus aequoreus. Next base: position 34,090,353 of record NC_084758.1, on the reverse strand, counting down.
TCAATAATTACTTCCCAGGACTGTCCTTTGTGTGCCTGGCAGTCCTAAATGAGGGACATCAGGCCCTGCTCCTTTTAAACAAACACTGCAGACCTCCTGCTGCCAGCTAGCATGCTAACTCAGCAGCTGGGACACCAGGGGTACACTTGCCTCAAAGGACAGCAGTCTTCTAGGACATCAGTCACGTCCATGTTGTCTTCTAAGGACATCAGTCACGTCCATGATGTCTTCTAAGGACATCGGTCACGTCCATGATGTCTTCTAAGGACATCAGTCACGTCCATGATGTCTTCTAAGGACAAACAGTCACGTCCATGATGTCTTCTAGGGACATCGGTCACGTCCATGATGTCTTCTAAGGACATCAGTCACGTCCATGATGTCTTCTAAGGACAAACAGTCACGTCCATGATGTCTTCTAAGGACATCAGTCACATCCATGATGTCTTCTAAGGACATCAGTCACGTCCATGATGTCTTCTAAGGACATCAGTCACGTCCATGATGTCTTCTAAGGACAAACAGTCACGTCCATGATGTCTTCTAAGGACATCAGTCACATCCATGATGTCTTCTAAGGACATCAGTCACGTCCATGATGTCTTCTAAGGACATCAGTCACATCCATGATGTCTTCTAAGGACATCAGTCACGTCCATGTTGTCTTCTAAGGACATCAGTCACGTCCATGATGTCTTCTAAGGACATCAGTCACGTCCGTGATGTCTTCTAAGGACATCAGTCACGTCCATGATGTCTTCTAAGGACATCAGTCACGTCCATGATGTCTTCTAAGGACATCAGTCACGTCCATGATGTCTTCTAAGGACATCAGTCACGTCCATGATGTCTTCTAAGGACATCAGTCATGTCCATGAAGTCTTCTAAGGACATCGGTCACGTCCATGATGTCTTCTAAGGACATCGGTCACGTCCATGATGTCTTCTAGGGACATCGGTCACGTCCATGATGTCTTCTAAGGACAAACAGTCACGTCCATGATGTCTTCTAAGGACATCAGTCACGTCCATGATGTCTTCTAAGGACATCAGTCACGTCCATGATGTCTTCTAAGGACATCAGTCACGTCCATGATGTCTTCTAAGGACATCGGTCACGTCCATGATGTCTTCTAAGGACATCAGTCACGTCCATGATGTCTTCTAAGGACATCGGTCACATCCATGAAGTCTTCTAAGGACATCATTCACGTCCATGATGTCTTCTAAGGACATCGGTCACGTCCATGATGTCTTCTAAGGACATCAGTCACGTCCATGAAGCCTTCTAAGGACATCGGTCACGTCCATGATGTCTTCTAAGGACATCGGTCACGTCCATGATGTCTTCTAAGGACATCGGTCACGTCCATGATGTCTTCTAAGGACAAACAGTCACGTCCATGATGTCTTCTAAGGACATCAGTCACGTCCATGATGTCTTCTAAGGACATCAGTCACGTCCATGATGTCTTCTAAGGACATCAGTCACGTCCATGATGTCTTCTAAGGACATCAGTCACGTCCATGATGTCTTCTAAGGACATCAGTCACGTCCATGAAGCCTTCTAAGGACATCAGTCACGTCCATGATGTCTTCTAAGGACATCAGTCATGTCCATGAAGTCTTCTAAGGACATCGGTCACGTCCATGATGTCTTCTAAGGACATCGGTCACGTCCATGATGTCTTCTAGGGACATCGGTCACGTCCATGATGTCTTCTAAGGACAAACAGTCACGTCCATGATGTCTTCTAAGGACAAACAGTCACGTCCATGATGTCTTCTAAGGACATCAGTCACGTCCATGATGTCTTCTAAGGACATCAGTCACGTCCATGATGTCTTCTAAGGACATCAGTCACGTCCATGATGTCTTCTAAGGACATCGGTCACGTCCATGATGTCTTCTAAAGACATCAGTCACGTCCATGATGTCTTCTAAGGACATCGGTCACATCCATGAAGTCTTCTAAGGACATCATTCACGTCCATGATGTCTTCTAAGGACATCGGTCACGTCCATGATGTCTTCTAAGGACATCAGTCACGTCCATGAAGCCTTCTAAGGACATCGGTCACGTCCATGATGTCTTCTAAGGACATCGGTCACGTCCATGATGTCTTCTAAGGACATCGGTCACGTCCATGATGTCTTCTAAGGACAAACAGTCACGTCCATGATGTCTTCTAAGGACATCAGTCACGTCCATGATGTCTTCTAAGGACATCAGTCACGTCCATGATGTCTTCTAAGGACATCAGTCATGTCCATGAAGTCTTCTAAGGACATCGGTCACGTCCATGATGTCTTCTAAGGACATCGGTCACGTCCATGATGTCTTCTAGGGACATCGGTCACGTCCATGATGTCTTCTAAGGACAAACAGTCACGTCCATGATGCCTTCTAAGGACAAACAGTCACGTCCATGATGTCTTCTAAGGACATCAGTCACGTCCATGATGTCTTCTAAGGACATCAGTCACGTCCATGATGTCTTCTAAGGACATCAGTCACGTCCATGATGTCTTCTAAGGACATCGGTCACGTCCATGATGTCTTCTAAGGACATCAGTCACGTCCATGATGTCTTCTAAGGACATCGGTCACATCCATGAAGTCTTCTAAGGACATCATTCACGTCCATGATGTCTTCTAAGGACATCGGTCACGTCCATGATGTCTTCTAAGGACATCAGTCACGTCCATGAAGCCTTCTAAGGACATCGGTCACGTCCATGATGTCTTCTAAGGACATCGGTCACGTCCATGATGTCTTCTAAGGACATCGGTCACGTCCATGATGTCTTCTACGGACAAACAGTCACGTCCATGATGTCTTCTAAGGACATCAGTCACGTCCATGATGTCTTCTAAGGACATCAGTCACGTCCATGATGTCTTCTAAGGACATCAGTCACGTCCATGTTGTCTTCTAGGGACATCAGTCATGTCCATGATGTCTTCTAAGGACATCGGTCACGTCCATGATGTCTTCTAAGGACATCAGTCACGTCCATGATGTCTTCTAAGGACATCAGTCACGTCCATGATGTCTTCTAAGGACATCGGTCACGTCCATGATGTCTTCTAAGGACATCAGTCACGTCCATGATGTCTTCTAAGGACATCGGTCACATCCATGAAGTCTTCTAAGGACATCATTCACGTCCATGATGTCTTCTAAGGACATCGGTCACGTCCATGATGTCTTCTAAGGACATCAGTCACGTCCATGAAGCCTTCTAAGGACATCGGTCACATCCATGAAGTCTTCTAAGGACATCATTCACGTCCATGATGTCTTCTAAGGACATCGGTCACGTCCATGATGTCTTCTAAGGACATCAGTCACGTCCATGAAGTCTTCTAAGGACATCGGTCACATCCATGATGTCTTCTAAGGACATCAGTCACGTCCATGATGTCTTCTAAGGACATCGGTCACGTCCATGATGTCTTCTAAGGACATCGGTCACGTCCATGATGTCTTCTAAGGACATCGGTCACGTCCATGATGTCTTCTAAGGACATCGGTCACGTCCATGATGTCTTCTAAGGACATCAGTCACGTCCATGAAGCCTTCTAAGGACATCGGTCACGTCCATGATGTCTTCTAAGGACATCGGTCACGTCCATGATGTCTTCTAAGGACATCAGTCACGTCCATGATGTCTTCTAAGGACATCGGTCACGTCCATGATGTCTTCTAAGGACATCGGTCACGTCCATGATGTCTTCTAAGGACAAACAGTCACGTCCATGATGTCTTCTAAGGACATCAGTCACGTCCATGATGTCTTCTAAGGACATCGGTCACATCCATGAAGTCTTCTAAGGACATCATTCACGTCCATGATGTCTTCTAAGGACATCGGTCACGTCCATGATGTCTTCTAAGGACATCAGTCACGTCCATGAAGTCTTCTAAGGACATCGGTCACATCCATGATGTCTTCTAAGGACATCAGTCAAGTCCATGATGTCTTCTAAGGACATCGGTCACGTCCATGATGTCTTCTAAGGACATCGGTCACGTCCATGATGTCTTCTAAGGACATCGGTCACGTCCATGATGTCTTCTAAGGACATCGGTCACGTCCATGATGTCTTCTAAGGACAAACAGTCACGTCCATGATGTCTTCTAAGGACAAACAGTCACGTCCATGATGTCTTCTAAGGACATCAGTCACGTCCATGATGTCTTCTAAGGACATCAGTCACGTCCATGATGTCTTCTAAGGACATCAGTCACGTCCATGATGTCTTCTAAGGACATCGGTCACGTCCATGATGTCTTCTAAGGACATCAGTCACGTCCATGATGTCTTCTAAGGACATCGGTCACATCCATGAAGTCTTCTAAGGACATCATTCACGTCCATGATGTCTTCTAAGGACATCGGTCACGTCCATGATGTCTTCTAAGGACATCAGTCACGTCCATGAAGCCTTCTAAGGACATCGGTCACGTCCATGATGTCTTCTAAGGACATCGGTCACGTCCATGATGTCTTCTAAGGACATCGGTCACGTCCATGATGTCTTCTACGGACAAACAGTCACGTCCATGATGTCTTCTAAGGACATCAGTCACGTCCATGATGTCTTCTAAGGACATCAGTCATGTCCATGATGTCTTCTAGGGACATCAGTCATGTCCATGATGTCTTCTAAGGACATCGGTCACGTCCATGATGTCTTCTAAGGACAAACAGTCACGTCCATGATGTCTTCTAAGGACATCAGTCACGTCCATGATGTCTTCTAAGGACATCGGTCACATCCATGAAGTCTTCTAAGGACATCATTCACGTCCATGATGTCTTCTAAGGACATCGGTCACGTCCATGATGTCTTCTAAGGACATCAGTCACGTCCATGAAGTCTTCTAAGGACATCGGTCACATCCATGATGTCTTCTAAGGACATCAGTCAAGTCCATGATGTCTTCTAAGGACATCGGTCACGTCCATGATGTCTTCTAAGGACATCGGTCACGTCCATGATGTCTTCTAAGGACATCGGTCACGTCCATGATGTCTTCTAAGGACATCGGTCACGTCCATGATGTCTTCTAAGGACAAACAGTCACGTCCATGATGTCTTCTAAGGACAAACAGTCACGTCCATGATGTCTTCTAAGGACATCAGTCACGTCCATGATGTCTTCTAAGGACATCAGTCACGTCCATGATGTCTTCTAAGGACATCAGTCACGTCCATGATGTCTTCTAAGGACATCGGTCACGTCCATGATGTCTTCTAAGGACATCAGTCACGTCCATGATGTCTTCTAAGGACATCGGTCACATCCATGAAGTCTTCTAAGGACATCATTCACGTCCATGATGTCTTCTAAGGACATCGGTCACGTCCATGATGTCTTCTAAGGACATCAGTCACGTCCATGAAGCCTTCTAAGGACATCGGTCACGTCCATGATGTCTTCTAAGGACATCGGTCACGTCCATGATGTCTTCTAAGGACATCGGTCACGTCCATGATGTCTTCTACGGACAAACAGTCACGTCCATGATGTCTTCTAAGGACATCAGTCACGTCCATGATGTCTTCTAAGGACATCAGTCATGTCCATGATGTCTTCTAGGGACATCAGTCATGTCCATGATGTCTTCTAAGGACATCGGTCACGTCCATGATGTCTTCTAAGGACATCAGTCACGTCCATGATGTCTTCTAAGGACATCAGTCACGTCCATGATGTCTTCTAAGGACATCGGTCACGTCCATGATGTCTTCTAAGGACATCAGTCACGTCCATGATGTCTTCTAAGGACATCGGTCACATCCATGAAGTCTTCTAAGGACATCATTCACGTCCATGATGTCTTCTAAGGACATCGGTCACGTCCATGATGTCTTCTAAGGACATCAGTCACGTCCATGAAGCCTTCTAAGGACATCGGTCACATCCATGAAGTCTTCTAAGGCCATCATTCACGTCCATGATGTCTTCTAAGGACATCGGTCACGTCCATGATGTCTTCTAAGGACATCAGTCACGTCCATGAAGTCTTCTAAGGACATCGGTCACATCCATGATGTCTTCTAAGGACATCAGTCACGTCCATGATGTCTTCTAAGGACATCGGTCACGTCCATGATGTCTTCTAAGGACATCGGTCACGTCCATGATGTCTTCTAAGGACATCGGTCACGTCCATGATGTCTTCTAAGGACATCAGTCACGTCCATGAAGCCTTCTAAGGACATCGGTCACGTCCATGATGTCTTCTAAGGACATCGGTCACGTCCATGATGTCTTCTAAGGACATCAGTCACGTCCATGATGTCTTCTAAGGACATCGGTCACGTCCATGATGTCTTCTAAGGACATCGGTCACGTCCATGATGTCTTCTAAGGACAAACAGTCACGTCCATGATGTCTTCTAAGGACATCAGTCACGTCCATGATGTCTTCTAAGGACATCGGTCACATCCATGAAGTCTTCTAAGGACATCATTCACGTCCATGATGTCTTCTAAGGACATCGGTCACGTCCATGATGTCTTCTAAGGACATCAGTCACGTCCATGAAGTCTTCTAAGGACATCGGTCACATCCATGATGTCTTCTAAGGACATCAGTCAAGTCCATGATGTCTTCTAAGGACATCGGTCACGTCCATGATGTCTTCTAAGGACATCGGTCACGTCCATGATGTCTTCTAAGGACATCGGTCACGTCCATGATGTCTTCTAAGGACATCGGTCACGTCCATGATGTCTTCTAAGGACAAACAGTCACGTCCATGATGTCTTCTAAGGACAGCAACAATGTTGAGGATCATCTTGGCTGTCCTGATTGTGAAAATGTGTAAAATTCCTCACATTTGTTCACCATTGGAATGAAATAGAAATAATCTGTTCCAGGGTCAAACTGTTGCCATCAAATTAAGATTATAACATTGTTTTAAAGTGTGAAAATACAAACAATAAAAGAGGACAGACACGAGAAAATGATGAGTTCTTGTGAAGGAGACACCTTTTGACCTCAGCAAATGGTTGAAAAGTATACTGTAGTCATAAAGCCATTAAACACTGCACTGTTTACACTAGTCAAAGATCATCTACAGTGCAGAAGACCTACTGTAAAAACACTCATCAAAGACCATGGTACAACGTCAAAGATCATCAGTATGATATCAAAGATCATCTATACGACGTAAAAAGATCATCAGTATGATATCAAATATCGTCTCTATGACATCAAAGATCATCAGTATGATATCAAATATCATATATATAATCATATATATATATAACAACAAAGATTTTCAATATGACATCAAAGATCATCAGTATGAAATCAAAGATTGTCTCTATGACGTCAAAGATCATCAGTATATCAAAAATCATCAGTATGATATCAAAGATCATCAGTATGATATCAAATATCATATATATAATCATATATATATATATAACAACAAAGATTTTCAATATGACATCAAAGATCATCAGTATGAAATCAAAGATTGTCTCTATGACGTCAAAGATCATCAGTATATCAAAAATCATCAGTATGATATCAAAGATCAGCAGTAAGATATCAAAGATCGTCTAAAATGGGGGCGGCGTGGCGAAGTTGGTAGAGTGGCCGAGCCAGCAATCGGAGGGTTTCTGGTTACTGGGGTTCAATCCCCACCTTCTACCATCCTAGTCACGTCCGTTGTGTCCTTGGGCAAGACACTTCACCCTTGCTCCTGATGGCTGCTGGTTAGCGCCTTGCATGGCAGCTCCCTCCATCAGTGTGTGAATGTGTGTGTGAATGTGGAAATAGTGTCAAAGCGCTTTGAGTACCTTGAAGGTAGAAAAGCGCTATACAAGTATAACCCATTTATCATTTATTATTAAATGAAATCAAAGATGATCAGTATGATATCAAAGATCATCAGTGTGACTCAAAGATCGTCTATATGACATCAACGATCATCAGTATGCTATATCAAAGATCATCTTTTTAAATGACATCAAAAATCATCAGTACGATATCAAAGATCGTCTATATGAAAGTTTGTTCACTACAGTACCATCGCTAACCCAACAAGGGACTCCTCCCAATGATCATCAAAGATCATCATAATTACATCCAAGATCTTAAATATGACATCAAACATCACCAATAAGACATCAAAGATCATCAATTGGACATCAAAGATCATCAAGGTGACATCAAAGTTTACCAATAAGACATCACAGATCATCAATACGACATCAAAGATCATCAGTGAGACATCAAAGTTTACCAATAAGACATCAAAGATCAAAAATATGAGATCAAATAATCAAAATGACATCAAAGATCATCAATATGACATCAACGATCATCAAATAGGACATCAAAGATCATCAATATGACATCAATGATCATCCAATATGACATCAATGATCATCAAATAGGACATCAAAGATCATCAATATGACGTCAAAGATCATCAATCAAGAAATCAAAGGTCATCAATATGACATCAACGATCATCAATATGACATCAAATATCATCAATATGACATCAAATATCATAAATATGACATCAAATATCATCAATATGACATCAAAGATCATCAAAATAAGACATCAAAGGTCATCAATATGTAACCTGTATGTTACTTTAATAAAGCACTGTACAAGTACTAAATAAAACAGTTAATGAGATGTCTGGGCTAGATCAGAAGAAACTAAATTCAGCTCTAGGAATGGAGAGTAATAAAGACTGAACACAGGTTTCAAGTTTAAATGGTACCAAATTATATTAAAGAATAATAGGAAAAATAACAAACAAACATTAACATGTAAATTCAAATAGACATTCACATATTCCACAAGTTGACAGAAACATTCAATATTCACAACAAACTGTGTACTTAATTCCATCCTTAGTTTTCTACCAACGACCTCCGGTACAAGATGTCCTCTTGTATCTCAAGACGACTCAGCTCCCTTAGCAACAGCGCAAGGTCCGGGAGTTCGCTCCATGCAGTTGGGGATACCTTTTCCCCAGTGTCCATCTGGTGAATGACCTCTCTGATAACTGGGTCAGCCTGTTGCTTTTCCTTGAGGTCCACATGTGACAGGGCGGGAACAACTGGTAGGCCATGATGGTCTTCACTGCCGTAGCAGTCAGGGACTGCTTTGGCTGACAGACTCAGAGACTCGACCAGGGTGATCTGACTTCCTGCGGAACTGCTGGGCTGACTGGTGACAAGACAGCGGTGGCAGATGGCAGATACGATGTCTGGGTCGAGTTCTTCCACTTCACTCGGGTCAACATGTTCTTCCTTGAATTTGTTCATCAGGTCCCAGTCCTTCTGCACTGACAGGTCAGCAGGTTGGTTGTGAGGGCGGCGTGACAGAGCGTCGGCATCGAGGTTCTGCTTCCCGGCTCGATACTGCAGCTGGAAAGTGTAGGTGGACAGGGCAGCAAGCCATCTATGACTGGCGGCATCCAACTTTGCCGATGTTAACAGGTAAGTGAGTGGGTTGTTGTCAGTCACTACCACAAAGTGGGCCCCGTACAAGTAGTCATGAAACTTCTCGCACACACTCCACTTCAGCGCAAGGAATTCTAACTTGTGTGCAGGATACCTCGATTCGCTCGCTGACAGGCCCCGGCTGGCGTAAGCGATTACTCTCAGCTGGCCTTCTTGGTCTTGGTAAAGAGCCGCTCCAAGCCCTGTGGTGCTGGCGTCAGTATGCAATATCTATGGTCGTTTTGGGTCGGCGAAGCCAAGGACTGGGGAACTGGTCAACTTCTCAATGAGGGTTTCGAAAGCTTGCTGGCAGGTAGGCGTCCATCGCTCTCAGAAGGGCTGTTTCCTGTCTTGAAACTTTGCTGGACTCGATCTCTTCTGGGACTTGGAGGTAGGTGTATAGCCCCGCGTCAAATCATTGAGAGGTTTGGCGATGACGGCGTACCCCTTTATGAACCTCCGGTAATATCCAGCAAATCCCAGGAACGACTTGAGCTCCTTCAAAGTTCTTGGAATTGGCCAGGTTTTTAAAGCAAGGATTTTGTCCGGATCGGTTTCGACTCCCTTCTCCGAAACTATATGTCCCAAGTACCTGACAGACTTCTGGAAAAATGTACATTTCTCTGGAGAGAGCTTCAGACCATTTCCTTTTAGACGATGCAATACCCGCAGCAGCCTCTGCTCATGTTCTTCCAGCGAATCTGAAAACACGATGAGATTGTCGAGAAAAAACAGAACTTCCTTTAAATGGAGATCCCCCATGCTTTTCTCCATTAATCGCTGGAATGTGGATGGAGCGTTTGTTATCCCTTGAGGCATTCTGTTGAATGCCCAAAATCCGATGGGCGTCACAAAAAGTGGCTTAGCTTTGTCTTCTTCGTTCATCTCGATCTGGTAATATCCAGATTTCAAATCGAGAACGCTGAACCATTTGGAACCGGTCAAAGCGGAAAGAGACTCCTCCAGATTTGGCAAGGGGTAGGCGTCTTTAACCGTTTGAAGATTCAGCTTCCTGTAGTCGATGCACAAGCGTATGTCCCCGTTCTTCTTATGGACCACGACAATTGGTGATGAAAATGGCGACTCTGATTCACGAATGACACCAGCCTCCAGCAGGTCTCTGAGATGTTGTCGGACGGCCTCGATGTCATGAGGGTGAATGGGTCTGGCTCTGTGTTTGAACGGAGTTACGTCATCCAGTTTTATGTGATGTTTCACCTTGTTCGTGCGTCCAAAGTCCAGTTCACTGAGTGCGAAGACGTCCGGGATCTGATGGACTTTCTCCGTGATTCTTGCCTTTCACTCCGGTGGAATAGGTGACTCTCCAAAATTCAGCTTTAGATTGATGCGAGGACTTTCAGATGGTGAACAGCTTGTTGACATGCTGTGCGACAAGATCTGCGGTGACACGGCAAGTTCTGCGATGGTGGAGAGAGGTGGGATGGTCACATCCTGGTCCGACTCATTACTCAGGATGACCGGAATCTTCTTGTGGGAGTGGCTTGGGAGCATAATCAAATAATTTTTGACACACAGCCCACCTGGCAATGGTGAGGCGGAATGCTCCACAAGCGCCCACTGACCAGGAGACAGCATGTTGGTGGGGATTGAGCCATCGACGACGGTGGTGCGCCCAGCAGGGATGAGGACCGGCGACTTGCTGGCTAACCTCACAACTCCGTCGCAGCCTTTTTGTTGTTGCTGGTGGCGTATTTGCAGTAGTTGCAGCACTGCTCTGTAGCCATTTGCCGTCGGCTGAAAGTTGGAGAAGTCACTCCCCAAATGATGGTTGTATAATGGCTCCAGTGTATTCATGCCGATTAACACCTGGGACTGATGAGCTTTGTCGTCAGGAACAACCAGTGCTAGCGTTGAGACGTCAAAATCAGCTCCCAGGAACTCTCTTGGAAAGGTGACCACCATCTCCACATATCCGAGATACGGAACGACCTGTCCCGCAGCTCCTTCAACTTGCAGTAAGTCACGCAGGGGTTTCACCGGCTGGTCCGCAAAATGCTGGTTGTAGAACGAGACTGGGATCGTAGTTACTTGCGATCCAGTGTCCAACAAGCAGTTGAATTCTTCGCCAGCGATTTTGATGTTAGCTATACAACGGGATCCGACCAAGCCTTTAGGTAACTGGGATGGAACAGCTGTAGTGCTTTGGGTCATTTCTTGACATTTGACATGTTTCTTCTTCAGATTGGGACATTGTGGGTCCACAACAGTTCCGGTTTGCCCCACAACTGGAACTGACTTTAGTTTAAAGATGGTCTCGAAGAGAAGTTAGATCTTTGCCAGCTTTGTTGCTTTTCTGCAAACTGTCTCTTCTTGGCAGTAACAAATGCTGGGTTCGGGGGGTTATCACAGTATGTCTTTATGTGACCATCTTCACCACACCCATAGCAGTAGCCAGGCTTGGGAACAGAAGACAGGTTCTTTGGTTGCTTGCCCGCCCCCTGGCCCTTACCCGACATACCACCAGGCGTGGGCTTGAAAGCAGCAGACTGACAGGATCTTGACTGGGCAGCAGTGAGTGTTGCGAGCTGCTTCTGGACGTCGGCCAGCTGTTTAGCGAGTTGCTGCGTGACGGTGAGAGCAGCAATATCTCCCCTCTCTGCACTGTTTGTGTAGGCGTACTGCGCATGGTTTGCAGCCCTGGAGCGTGAAGAGCCGAGATGTTGCTGCATGCGGATGGTTTTGGCTGCTTCACGATCCTCTTCAGTTCGCAGCAAGAGCAAAAATTCAGCAAACGTTGGGGGGTTCTTTTTCCTTGGTTTCAGTTGTAGTTCTGTTATTAGGGAGTTGTCCCAACAGCCACGGCAGAATTGAGTCAGAAGATGTCTTTCAAAGTCTTTGTTCAATACACCGCCTTGTTTCACAGCCTGGTTCAGCGCCACCTGTAGACGTTGCAGATATTTAGACGGTTTCTCTCCAGCATCCTGGAATGTGTCCATAAACTTGGCGTATAGCTCATCACCATCCTGGACCGTGCCGTACGCTGAGTCAAGTGTCTGTAGATACACGGCTGGAGGAGCGTCCGGTTTCAGGTGCTTCACCATATCCTCGGCAGGTGGTGACAGGCTATTGAAGATCTTGCGTGAGCGCTGTAGGTCGGACACAGCAGGATCCTTCAGTAGCAGCTCTGATATTTACATGTTAACAATAATATTGTTAATGTTTACATGTTAATATTAATATTGTTAATGCTTATGTTTACATGTTGATGTTTAAATGTTAATATTGATGTTAGTCACGTCCGTTGTGTCCTTGGGCAAGACACTTCACCCTTGCTCCTGATGGCTGCTGGTTAGCGCCTTGCATGGCAGCTCCCGCCATCAGTGTGTGAATGTGGAAATAGTGTCAAAGCACTTTGAGTACCTTGAAGGTAGAAAAGCGCTTTACAAGTATAACCCATTTATCATTTATTTATCATTGATGTTAATATTGATGTTTACATGTTGGTTTTTACGTGTTAATACTGATGTTTACGTGTTAATACTGATGTTAAAATTGTTAATATTATTAATGCTTATGTTTACTTGTTGATGTTAATATTGTTATTGTTGATGTTTACACGTTAATGTTAATATTGACAATAGTGTTAGTGTTTACATGTTAACATTGATGTTAATATTGATGCTTACATGTTGATATTAATATTGTTAATGTTTACATGTTAAAGTTAATATCGTTAATATTGATGTTTACAAGATACTATTGATGTTAATGTTTACATGTTGAAGTTCACATGTTAACATTGATGTTATTATTGATGTTTACACGTTAATCTTAATATTGTTAATGTTTACATTAATGTTAATATATGTTTACATGTTGTAGTTAATATTGTTAATGTTTACATGTTAACATTGATGTTAATATATGTTTACATGTTGTAGTTAATGTTTACATGTTGATGTTTATATTGTTAATCTTGATGTTTACATGTTGATGTTAATATTGTTAATCTTGATGTTTACAAGATAATATTCATGTTAATATTGTCAATATTTACATGTTAACATTGATGCTATTGTTAATATTAATGTTTACATTTTAATATTATTATTGTTGATGTATACATGTTAATATTGCTAATGTTTACACGTTAACATTGATATTAATATTGTTAATATTGATGTTTAAATGATGATGTATACATATGTATATTGTTATTGTTGATGTTTACATGCTATTGTTAATATTGGTATTGTTTACATGTTAACATTGATGTTAATTGTGTTAATTTGATGTTTATAATGTTAATGTTTACATGTTAAAATTGTTTACATGTTGTTAATCATTTTAATATTGTTAATGTTTACATACTGATGTTTACATGTTAATATTGTTAGCATTGATGTATACAAGATAATATTGATGTTAAAATTGATAATATTGTTAATATTAATGTCTACATGTTAATATTGTTATTGTTTACATTTCAATGTTGTTAATATTGATGTTAATATCGTTATTAATGTTAACATTGATGTTTACATGTTAATATTGTTATTGTTAATATTTATGTTTACATGTTAATATTGTTATTGTTGTTAATATTTATGTTTATAAATTAATATTGATGTTAATAATGATAAAATTGTTAATATTGATGTTTACATGTTGTTAATGTTATTGTTGATGGTTGCATGTTAATCTTATAATTGTTAATGTTTACATGTTAACATTGATGTTACTAATGTTGATATTGATGTTTACATGTTAATGTTAATATTGGTAATATTGATGTTTACAAGATAATATTGATGTTAATAATGTTATTGTTGATGGTTACATGTTAATTGTATAATTGTTAATGTTTACATTGATGTTAACAATGTTGATATTGATGTTTACATGTTATTGTTAATATTGATGTTTACCAAATAATATTGATGATAATATTGATACTATTGTTAATATTGATGTTTACATGTTTATTTTAATATTGTTAATGTTATCATGTTGATGTTGTTGATATTAATGTTGACATGTTGATGTTTGTGTTGTGTAGAACGAGTTAGAAAATTTGAGACGTTTCAAGCGTAAAAAAATAACCGCTCTGACCCCAGCTGACCCTAGTGATTAGAATGAATAGTGAGTCACTAATCAAGCGAAGGAGGCTGGTGGGAGATGAAGAAGAAGTTGAGATCCTTCTTCAATCAAACATCTTGTCCTACTAAAACTAAGTCCTCTTTGTCTTCCTCAGCCATCTGCTAATGAGGCAGCATGATTCAACATCATTGGAGCAGGAAGCCACCCTGATGACATCATCTCTCTGCTGCAGTGGGCAGAGGGAGGAAGGGGGGGGGGGTGCTTCTGATTTGTCTGCACGGGTCAGCGGCATTGTGTGTGTGTGAAGGGAGGTCCGGGCGGAGATGATGAGTGATTGGCCCTAAGGATGGTTGACTTCCGGACAAGGAGATTTAGAGTTTGTGTCATGAAAGCTGTGTCAGCAGGATGTGGATTAAAGATGCTGATTCAAGAGGAATGTTCAATTAAGAGGAATGTTCAATTAAAGGGGAGATGTTTTACTCCAACACCATCATGTTGGGGCCCCTCCGTGGTGCTCCTTGGTCACACTGAGCAAACACCTCCTGCCAGCACCAAACAAAGAAGATGACTCGTCTCAACTCAAGCACTTGGAGCAAAGTCAACAAAGTGCCAGCAGCTACTTTTGAACCGTAAACATTCGTCATCATCAAAGAAGAAAGTATCGTCTCCATCTCGCACCACTTAGTGTTGGATTACCCACAATCTCTCCCTATCATTACCTGCGTGCACACCTTGATGGACTTTACCTTTGCTGGAATGAAGGGAGCACAACACCATTTGTAACATCTCCACCTTTTGGGCAAAACAAGCCATTTGTCTTACCTTTTTCACTCACTTCATTTACTTTTATTTATTTCATAGCATACATACTGTATATATATAAATATTTTTTTGTTAGTTTTTTATGTTTCATCTGACATCACATGGACAAAGATAAGACCTTCTGGAGGAAAGTTCTGTGGTCAGATGAAACAAAAATGGAGCTGTTTGGCCACAATACCCAGCAATATGTTTGGAGGAGAAAAAGTGAGGCCTTTAATCCCAGGAACACCTTCCCTACCGTCAAGCATGGTGGTGGCAGTATTATGCTCTGGGCCTGTTTTGCTGCCAATGGAACTGCTGCTTTAAATGGGACAATGAAAAAGGAGGATTACCTCCAAATTCTTCAGGACAAGTTAAAATCCTCAGCCCGGAGGTTGGGTCTTGGGCGCAGTTGGGTGTTCCAACAGGACAATGATCCCAAACACACGTCAAAAGTGGTAAAGGAATGGCTAAATCAGGCTAGAATGAAGGTTTTAGAATGGCCTTCCCAAAGTCCTGACTTAAAGGTGTGGACAATGCTGAAGAAACAAGTCCATGTCAGAAAACCAACACATTCGGCTGAACTGCACCAATTCTGTGGTCAAAAATTCCAGCAGAAGCTTGTGGATGGCTACCAAAAGCGCCTTATTGCAGGTAAACTTGCCAAGGGACATGTAAGCAAATATTAACATTGCTGTATGTATACTTTTGACCCTCACATTTTCAGTAGAGCCATAATAAATTCATAAAAGAAGCAAACTTCATGAATGTTTGTTGTGACCAACAAGTATGTGCTCCAATCACTACATCACAAAAAAATAAGTGAAGTGAATTATATTTATATAGCGCTTTTCTCTAGTGACTCAAAGCACTTTTACATAGTGAAACCCAATATCTAAGTAATATTCAAACCAGTGTGGGTGGCACTGGGAGCCGGTGGGTTAAGTGTCTTGCCCAAGGACACAACGGCAGTGACTAGGATGGCGGTAGTGGGGATTGAACCTGGAACCCTCAAGTTGCTGGCACGGCCGCTCTACCAACCGAGCTATACCACCCCAATAAGAGTTTTAGAAATGATTGGAAACTCAAAACGGCCATGAAATTATGTTCTTTACAAGTGTATGTACACTTTTGACCACCACTGTAGAAGCTACATGTAGCTAAGCTACGTAGCTTAACTACATTTTGCAGTAGCTTAGCTACTTTTAGAGCCATGTGGCGAGGTAGCTTACATCAAAACTACAAAGAGAGAAAATGGACTGCGAATCGAGGCCAAAAGAAAATATGTATAAAATCCAATGACCTGGATGAATGAGAACATCCATGATGATTGGTTGGTGTTTGTATGATGAGTCACAATTGGCTAAGGTTACGGACTGGCCAATCAGAGGCAAGATAAGGCCAGGAAGTAAAATCATAACAGACTCTCATGTCACATGACGAGGAGGGAGTCGGAGACAGAGGGACGCTTCAAGCTGACCACTCAAAAAGAAAAAAACATACTTGTCAGAGGAATTCTCTCCCAAATATTTGGTTTTTCCTTTAGTGATGAAGATGATGTGCAGGAAACCTAAAATATTGCGTGTCCTTGGCCATATTTAGACAAATGTATGCGTTTGGAGAAAACAAAACCTAAGTTTTTAGTTGTTTACTCTGTAAACCAGACCTGGGCATTCTGCGGCCCTTTGTGCGTCCCTGTCCGGCCCGCGTGAGGCCAATCATAAATTACAAAATACATTTTAAAAAGTATCTATGTCGAGTGTGCAATACAACGGTGCTGCTTTTGTTTTGAAAATCGTTTTTTGTATTACTTCCGTGTGGACGTATGCGTGTGCGTGATTGTGAGTGAATGTGAACAGCTGCAATCACAAATTACAAAATAAAGTTGAAAAAACATCTATGTCGTGCGCGCAATACAACTGTGCTGCTTTTATTTTGAAAAGCGTTATTAATGGGCGTATGTCCGTGTGTAACCTGCGAGTGAAGGTGCACATGCAGCGACAAGTGATGCACGGTTTACACCCGAGACGCTAAAAAGAGAAAAGTTGATGAGGAATGGCGTGTTTTCAACAAGACATGGACTGCCAAGCAACGTTCCCTCTAAGGTGCGTGCCTGCGCAATTGCGCACTGCTCAAGCGTCCTCTGCGTATATGCCGCACACCAAATCAAATCCCATCTGAATTCTAAACAAAATAAACACATTTATTCTATGTAATTTTGCAATGCAACTTTGAGTGACAGTGACAACAAGCGGCTCTAACGGTGTTCGTCAACACCGTTCAATTAAACACCGTTCAATTATTGTAACATCCATCGAGATGCTTCGAGGACAGGAATTATATCGATCACTTTATTGAGCAAAACTGTTTATATTCGGACATAACCACACCAAAAACATGAGTAAAACAATTCTATCTCGAAAAACTAGTCATTTTCTGCCGTACAAACCAGGCCAAAAGCAACTTGTCATCTGTCACCAACACGCATAGCACTAAACCACTGGTGCGTTTATGGCCACACAAAAAGTCGGACAACTCAAACATCACACAAAGTTACACTATGACTCCTCAGTCATACGTGTGCTTATTTTACTGTCATTTATTATTAATGTTAATTTATTGATATTAATCATGGAATGCTGTTACTAGAGAAAGTTACAGGAATGCACATTTCATCCTATGCTTACATTTCATTGTGCAACATGAGGATGTTTAAGGGGAACTAAATGTGATCTCTGAAAGGGGTACAAATGATTTCCAAAGCAGTGCTTTTGGTATAAAGTTAAGTTAGGTTAAATGAAAGTATTATTATTATTATTATTCATTATTATTATTATTATTTATCTTACGGTATACATTAAAAATAATATTGAGCAAAATTTAATTGGAATATTGTCGATGTGGCCCTCCAGCAGTGCTCGGGTTGCTCATGCGGCCCCCTGTAAAAATTAATTGCCCACCCCTGCTGTAAACCAAAATCATAACTGCTCTCTTCATCTAAGATGTGGAACACACATTAAAGTGTGACTTTGTGAAATGTCTTACTTCACATAACCATTAAAAACTGCCATGAAGATGACTGGCTGCTCTCTCCCCTCTCTAGATTAACTGTACAGTGCCAGGTGCCTCAAAAAGGCCCAAAACATCATAAGAGACCCATCTCACCCTGGACAAAAACTTTTTAAACTACTGCCCTCGGGCAGAAGATACAGGACAATAAAATGCCGGACAAACAGATTTAAGAACACTTTTTACCTGAGAGCAATATTGTATGATTCATGAATATCGCGGTACTATACTAATACCGGTATACCGTACAACACTAGAACCTAATATAGTGTCCACTCTAGTAGACATTCACATATACTTAATATAGTGTCCACTGCAGTAGACGTTCATGTACCTAATATAGTGTCCTCTGCAGTAGACGTTCATGTACCTAATATAGTGTCCTCTGCAGTAGACGTTCATGTACCTAATAGTGCCCACTGTAGTAGACGTTCACCTAATATAGTGTCCATTGTAGTAGACATTCACGTGTACCTAGTATAGTGTCCACTGCAGTAGACGTTCACATGTACCTAATGAAATGTCCACTGTAGTAGACGTTCACATGTACCTAACGAAATGTCCACATTTAGTCGACGTTCATGTACCCAATATAGTGTCCACTGTAGTAGACGTTAGACTTAGACTAACTTTATTGATCCACAAGGGTAAGAGTTCATGCACCTAATGTAGTATCCATTGTAGTAGACATTCACTGCAGTAGATGTTCATGTACCTAATGAAATGTCCACTGTAGTAGACGTTCATGTACCTAATGTAGTGTCTACTGTAGTAGACATTCACATGTACCTAATGAAATGTCCACATCTAGTAGCCGTTCATGTACTTAATATTGTATCAACTCTAGAAGACGTTTATGTACCTAATATAGTGTCCACTGTCCTAGACGTTCATGTGTACCTAATAAAGTGTCCACTGTAGTACATGTTCATGTAAAATGGTAAATGGGTCATACTTGTATAGCGCTTTTCTACCTTTTTAAGGAACTCAAAGCGCTTTGAAACTATTTTCCACATTCACACACTGATGGCGGGAGCTGCCATGCACGGCGCTAACCAGGCCCATCAGGAGCAAGGGTGAAGTGTCTTGCTCAAGGACACAACGGACATGATTAGGATGGTAGAAGGTGGGGATTGAACCAGTAACCCTCAGATTGCTGGCACGGCCACTCTCCCAACTTCACCACGCCGTCCCCAGTACCTAATATAGTGTCCACTGTAGCAGACAGCCATGTACCTAATATAGTGTCCACTGTACTGGACGTTCACGTGTACCTAATAAAATGTCCACAGTAGTACATGTTCATGTACCTGATATAGTGTCAACTATAGTAGACATCCGTGTACCTAATGTAGTGTCTACTGTAGTAGACGTTCACGTGTACCTAATAAAGTGTCAACTATAGTAGACATCCATGTACCTAATGTAGTGTCTACTGTAGTAGACGTTCACGTGTACCTAATAAAGTGTCAACTATAGTAGACATCCATGTACCTAATGTAGTGTCTACTGTAGTAGGCGTTCACGTGTACCTAATAAAGTGTCAACTATAGTAGACATCCATGTACCTAATGTAGTGTCTACTGTAGTAGACGTTCACGTGTACCTAATAAAGTGTCAACTGTAGTAGACATCCATGTACCTAATGTAGTGTCTACTGTAGTAGACGTTCACGTGTACCTAATAAAGTGTCAACTGTAGTAGACATCCATGTACCTAATGTAGTGTCTACTGTAGTAGGCGTTCACGTGTACCTAATAAAGTGTCAACTATAGTAGACATCCATGTACCTAATGTAGTGTCTACTGTAGTAGGCGTTCACGTGTACCTAATAAAGTGTCAACTATAGTAGACATCCATGTACCTAATGTAGTGTCTACTGTAGTAGGCGTTCACGTGTACCTAATAAAGTGTCAACTATAGTAGACATCCATGTACCTAATGTAGTGTCTACTGTAGTAGGCGTTCACGTGTACCTAATAAAGTGTCAACTGTAGTAGACATCCATGTACCTAATGTAGTGTCTACTGTAGTAGACGTTCACGTGTACCTAATAAAGTGTCAACTATAGTAGACATCCATGTACCTAATGTAGTGTCTACTGTAGTAGGCGTTCACGTGTACCTAATAAAGTGTCAACTGTAGTAGACATCCATGTACCTAATGTAGTGTCTACTGTAGTAGGCGTTCACGTGTACCTAATAAAGTGTCAACTGTAGTAGACATCCATGTACCTAATGTAGTGTCTACTGTAGTAGGCGTTCACGTGTACCTAATAAAGTGTCAACTATAGTAGACATCCATGTACCTAATGTAGTGTCTACTGTAGTAGGCGTTCACGTGTACCTAATAAAGTGTCAACTGTAGTAGACATCCATGTACCTAATGTAGTGTCCACTGTAGTAGACGTTCACGTGTACCTAATAAAGTGTCAACTGTAGTAGACATCCATGTACCTAATGTAGTGTCTACTGTAGTAGACGTTCACGTGTACCTAATAAAGTGTCAACTATAGTAGACATCCATGTACCTAATGTAGTGTCTACTGTAGTAGACGTTCACGTGTACCTAATAAAGTGTCAACTATAGTAGACATCCATGTACCTAATGTAGTGTCTACTGTAGTAGACGTTCACGTGTACCTAATAAAGTGTCAACTGTAGTAGACATCCATGTACCTAATGTAGTGTCTACTGTAGTAGGCGTTCACGTGTACCTAATAAAGTATCAACTATAGTAGACATCCATGTACCTAATGTAGTGTCTACTGTAGTAGGCGTTCACGTGTACCTAATAAAGTGTCAACTGTAGTAGACATCCATGTACCTAATGTAGTGTCTACTGTAGTAGACGTTCACGTGTACCTAATAAAGTGTCAACTGTAGTAGACATCCATGTACCTAATGTAGTGTCTACTGTAGTAGACGTTCACGTGTACCTAATAAAGTGTCAACTATAGTAGACATCCATGTACCTAATGTAGTGTCTACTGTAGTAGACGTTCACGTGTACCTAATAAAGTGTCAACTATAGTAGACATCCATGTACCTAATGTAGTGTCTACTGTAGTAGACGTTCACGTGTACCTAATAAAGTGTCAACTATAGTAGACATCCATGTACCTAATGTAGTGTCCACTGTAGTAGACGTTCACTGTGTACCTAATAAAGTGTCAACTGTAGTAGACATCCATGTACCTAATGTAGTGTCTACTGTAGTAGACGTTCACGTGTACCTAATAAAGTGTCCACTATAGTAGACATCCATGTACCTAATGTAGTGTCTACTGTAGTAGGCGTTCACGTGTACCTAATAAAGTGTCAACTATAGTAGACATCCATGTACCTAATGTAGTGTCCACTGTAGTAGACGTTCACGTGTACCTAATAAAGTGTCAACTATAGTAGACATCCATGTACCTAATGTAGTGTCTACTGTAGTAGGCGTTCACGTGTACCTAATAAAGTGTCAACTGTAGTAGACATCCATGTACCTAATGTAGTGTCTACTGTAGTAGGCGTTCACGTGTACCTAATAAAGTGTCAACTATAGTAGACATCCATGTACCTAATGTAGTGTCTACTGTAGTAGACGTTCACGTGTACCTAATAAAGTGTCAACTATAGTAGACATCCATGTACCTAATGTAGTGTCTACTGTAGTAGACGTTCACGTGTACCTAATAAAGTGTCAACTATAGTAGACATCCATGTACCTAATGTAGTGTCTACTGTAGTAGGCGTTCACGTGTACCTAATAAAGTGTCAACTGTAGTAGACATCCATGTACCTAATGTAGTGTCTACTGTAGTAGGCGTTCACGTGTACCTAATAAAGTGTCAACTGTAGTAGACATCCATGTACCTAATGTAGTGTCTACTGTAGTAGGCGTTCACGTGTACCTAATAAAGTGTCAACTGTAGTAGACATCCATGTACCTAATGTAGTGTCTACTGTAGTAGACGTTCACGTGTACCTAATAAAGTGTCAACTGTAGTAGACATCCATGTACCTAATGTAGTGTCTACTGTAGTAGACGTTCACGTGTACCTAATAAAGTGTCAACTGTAGTAGACATCCATGTACCTAATGTAGTGTCTACTGTAGTAGACGTTCACGTGTACCTAATAAAGTGTCAACTATAGTAGACATCCATGTACCTAATGTAGTGTCTACTGTAGTAGGCGTTCACGTGTACCTAATAAAGTGTCAACTGTAGTAGACATCCATGTACCTAATGTAGTGTCTACTGTAGTAGACGTTCACGTGTACCTAATAAAGTGTCAACTGTAGTAGACATCCATGTACCTAATGTAGTGTCTACTGTAGTAGACGTTCACGTGTACCTAATAAAGTGTCAACTGTAGTAGACATCCATGTACCTAATGTAGTGTCTACTGTAGTAGACGTTCACGTGTACCTAATAAAGTGTCAACTGTAGTAGACATCCATGTACCTAATGTAGTGTCTACTGTAGTAGACGTTCACGTGTACCTAATAAAGTGTCAACTATAGTAGACATCCATGTACCTAATGTAGTGTCTACTGTAGTAGGCGTTCACGTGTACCTAATAAAGTGTCAACTGTAGTAGACATCCATGTACCTAATGTAGTGTCTACTGTAGTAGACGTTCACGTGTACCTAATAAAGTGTCAACTGTAGTAGACATCCATGTACCTAATGTAGTGTCTACTGTAGTAGGCGTTCACGTGTACCTAATAAAGTGTCAACTATAGTAGACATCCATGTACCTAATGTAGTGTCTACTGTAGTAGACGTTCACGTGTACCTAATAAAGTGTCAACTGTAGTAGACATCCATGTACCTAATGTAGTGTCTACTGTAGTAGGCGTTCACGTGTACCTAATAAAGTGTCAACTATAGTAGACATCCATGTACCTAATGTAGTGTCTACTGTAGTAGGCGTTCACGTGTACCTAATAAAGTGTCAACTGTAGTAGACATCCATGTACCTAATGTAGTGTCTACTGTAGTAGACGTTCACGTGTACCTAATAAAGTGTCAACTATAGTAGACATCCATGTACCTAATGTAGTGTCTACTGTAGTAGACGTTCACGTGTACCTAATAAAGTGTCAACTGTAGTAGACATCCATGTACCTAATGTAGTGTCTACTGTAGTAGGCGTTCACGTGTACCTAATAAAGTGTCAACTATAGTAGACATCCATGTACCTAATGTAGTGTCTACTGTAGTAGGCGTTCACGTGTACCTAATAAAGTGTCAACTGTAGTAGACATCCATGTACCTAATGTAGTGTCTACTGTAGTAGACGTTCACGTGTACCTAATAAAGTGTCAACTATAGTAGACATCCATGTACCTAATGTAGTGTCTACTGTAGTAGACGTTCACGTGTACCTAATAAAGTGTCAACTGTAGTAGACATCCATGTACCTAATGTAGTGTCTACTGTAGTAGGCGTTCACGTGTACCTAATAAAGTGTCAACTATAGTAGACATCCATGTACCTAATGTAGTGTCTACTGTAGTAGGCGTTCACGTGTACCTAATAAAGTGTCAACTGTAGTAGACATCCATGTACCTAATGTAGTGTCTACTGTAGTAGGCGTTCACGTGTACCTAATAAAGTGTCAACTGTAGTAGACATCCATGTACCTAATGTAGTGTCTACTGTAGTAGGCGTTCACGTGTACCTAATAAAGTGTCAACTATAGTAGACATCCATGTACCTAATGTAGTGTCTACTGTAGTAGGCGTTCACGTGTACCTAATAAAGTGTCAACTATAGTAGACATCCATGTACCTAATGTAGTGTCTACTGTAGTAGGCGTTCACGTGTACCTAATAAAGTGTCAACTATAGTAGACATCCATGTACCTAATGTAGTGTCTACTGTAGTAGGCGTTCACGTGTACCTAATAAAGTGTCAACTATAGTAGACATCCATGTACCTAATGTAGTGTCTACTGTAGTAGGCGTTCACGTGTACCTAATAAAGTGTCAACTGTAGTAGACATCCATGTACCTAATGTAGTGTCTACTGTAGTAGGCGTTCACGTGTACCTAATAAAGTGTCAACTATAGTAGACATCCATGTACCTAATGTAGTGTCTACTGTAGTAGACGTTCACGTGTACCTAATAAAGTGTCAACTATAGTAGACATCCATGTACCTAATGTAGTGTCTACTGTAGTAGGCGTTCACGTGTACCTAATAAAGTGTCAACTAGTAGTAGACATCCATGTACCTAATGTAGTGTCTACTGTAGTAGGCGTTCACGTGTACCTAATAAAGTGTCAACTGTAGTAGACATCCATGTACCTAATGTAGTGTCTACTGTAGTAGGCGTTCACGTGTACCTAATAAAGTGTCAACTGTAGTAGACATCCATGTACCTAATGTAGTGTCTACTGTAGTAGGCGTTCACGTGTACCTAATAAAGTGTCAACTGTAGTAGACATCCATGTACCTAATGTAGTGTCTACTGTAGTAGGCGTTCACGTGTACCTAATAAAGTGTCAACTATAGTAGACATCCATGTACCTAATGTAGTGTCTACTGTAGTAGGCGTTCACGTGTACCTAATAAAGTGTCAACTGTAGTAGACATCCATGTACCTAATGTAGTGTCTACTGTAGTAGGCGTTCACGTGTACCTAATAAAGTGTCAACTATAGTAGACATCCATGTACCTAATGTAGTGTCTACTGTAGTAGACGTTCACGTGTACCTAATAAAGTGTCAACTATAGTAGACAGCCATGTACCTAATGTAGTGTCTACTGTAGTAGGCGTTCACGTGTACCTAATAAAGTGTCAACTATAGTAGACATCCATGTACCTAATGTAGTGTCTACTGTAGTAGACGTTCACGTGTACCTAATAAAGTGTCAACTATAGTAGACATCCATGTACCTAATGTAGTGTCTACTGTAGTAGGCGTTCACGTGTACCTAATAAAGTGTCAACTATAGTAGACATCCATGTACCTAATGTAGTGTCTACTGTAGTAGGCGTTCACGTGTACCTAATAAAGTGTCAACTGTAGTAGACATCCATGTACCTAATGTAGTGTCTACTGTAGTAGCGTTCACGTGTACCTAATAAAGTGTCAACTATAGTAGACATCCATGTACCTAATGTAGTGTCTACTGTAGTAGACGTTCACGTGTACCTAATAAAGTGTCAACTGTAGTAGACATCCATGTACCTAATGTAGTGTCTACTGTAGTAGGCGTTCACGTGTACCTAATAAAGTGTCAACTATAGTAGACATCCATGTACCTAATGTAGTGTCTACTGTAGTAGACGTTCACGTGTACCTAATAAAGTGTCAACTATAGTAGACATCCATGTACCTAATGTAGTGTCTACTGTAGTAGGCGTTCACGTGTACCTAATAAAGTGTCAACTATAGTAGACATCCATGTACCTAATGTAGTGTCTACTGTAGTAGGCGTTCACGTGTACCTAATAAAGTGTCAACTGTAGTAGACATCCATGTACCTAATGTAGTGTCTACTGTAGTAGGCGT
Organism: Entelurus aequoreus; assembly: GCF_033978785.1. Classification (NCBI taxonomy): domain Eukaryota; kingdom Metazoa; phylum Chordata; class Actinopteri; order Syngnathiformes; family Syngnathidae; genus Entelurus; species Entelurus aequoreus. Next base: position 34,064,404 of record NC_084758.1, on the reverse strand, counting down.
TCACGTGTACCTAATAAAGTGTCAACTATAGTAGACATCCATGTACCTAATGTAGTGTCTACTGTAGTAGACGTTCACGTGTACCTAATAAAGTGTCAACTATAGTAGACAGCCATGTACCTAATGTAGTGTCTACTGTAGTAGGCGTTCACGTGTACCTAATAAAGTGTCAACTATAGTAGACATCCATGTACCTAATGTAGTGTCTACTGTAGTAGACGTTCACGTGTACCTAATAAAGTGTCAACTGTAGTAG